>NW_024427458.1:0-28687 GCF_017639655.2 Falco naumanni
TTGGTTTTTAAGAATGTGTTAGAAGGGAGGGATAAGGAAAAGGGGTGGGGGATGGGGGAGTGGGGTTATGGGGGGGATAAGAAGTAGAATTTTGATGAGGGGGAAAAGAGATGAAATGTTTAGGGGTTTATTACTTTGGTGGTGTCTTTCAGCTGCCTAGCGGAGCAATGTAAAAACCGCCAGAGAACTCCTTGCTGGCACCTTCCCCGGTGGAGGTGTGCATGGGGTGCGTTTGGAACATTTTTTCACCGGCCGACTCCAAAAGTCAGCGGTTCCCCGTCTCAGCCCAGAAAGCTGGTAGAACAACTTTGGTGGTGTCTTTCAGCTGCCTAGCGGAGCCATGTAAAAACCGCCAGAGAACTCCTTGCTGGCACCTTCCCCGGTTGGAGGTGTGCATGGGGTGCGTTTGGAACATTTTTTCACCGGCCGACTCCAAAAGTCAGCGGTTCCCCGTCTCAGCCCAGAAAGCTGGTAGAACAACTTTGGTGGTGTCTTTCAGCTGCCTAGCGGAGCAATGTAAAAACCGCCAGAGAACTCCTTGCTGGCACCTTCCCCGGTGGAGGTGTGCATGGGGTGCGTTTGGAACATTTTTTCACCGGCCGACTCCAAAAGTCAGCGGTTCCCCATCTCAGCCCAGAAAGCTGGTAGAACAACTTTGGTGGTGTCTTTCAGCTGCCTAGCGGAGCAATGTAAAAACCGCCAGAGAACTCCTTGCTGGCACCTTCCCCGGTGGAGGTGTGCATGGGGTGCGTTTGGAACATTTTTTCACCGGCCGACTCCAAAAGTCAGCGGTTCCCCGTCTCAGCCCAGAAAGCTGGTAGAACAACTTTGGTGGTGTCTTTCAGCTGCCTAGCGGAGCAATGTAAAAACCGCCAGAGAACTCCTTGCTGGCACCTTCCCCGGTGGAGGTGTGCATGGGGTGCGTTTGGAACATTTTTTCACCGGCCGACTCCAAAAGTCAGCGGTTCCCCGTCTCAGCCCAGAAAGCTGGTAGAACAACTTTGGTGGTGTCTTTCACCTGCCTAGCGGAGCAATGTAAAAACCGCCAGAGAACTCCTTGCTGGCACCTTCCCCGGTGGAGGTGTGCATGGGGTGTGTTTGGAACATTTTTTCACCGGCCGACTCCAAAAGTCAGCGGTTCCCCATCTCAGCCCAGAAAGCTGGTAGAACAACTTTTGTGGTGTCTTTCAGCTGCCTAGCGGAGCAATGTAAAAACCGCCAGAGAACTCCTTGCTGGCACCTTCCCCGGTGGAGGTGTGCATGGGGTGTGTTTGGAACATTTTTTCACCGGCCGACTCCAAAAGTCAGCGGTTCCCCGTCTCAGCCCAGAAAGCTGGTAGAACAACTTTGGTGGTGTCTTTCAGCTGCCTAGCGGAGCAATGTAAAAACCGCCAGAGAACTCCTTGCTGGCACCTTCCCCCGGTGGAGGTGTGCATGGGGTGCGTTTGGAACATTTTTTCACCGGCCGACTCCAAAAGTCAGCGGTTCCCCGTCTCAGCCCAGAAAGCTGGTAGAACAACTTTGGTGGTGTCTTTCAGCTGCCTAGCGGAGCAATGTAAAAACCGCCAGAGAACTCCTTGCTGGCACCTTCCCCGGTGGAGGTGTGCATGGGGTGCGTTTGGAACATTTTTTTCACCGGCCGACTCCAAAAGTCAGCGGTTCCCCCGTCTCAGCCCAGAAAGCTGGGTAGAACAACTTTGGTGGTGTCTTTCAGCTGCCTAGCGGAGCAATGTAAAAACCGCCAGAGAACTCCTTGCTGGCACCTTCCCCGGTGGAGGTGTGCATGGGGTGCGTTTGGAACATTTTTTCACCGGCCGACTCCAAAAGTCAGCGGTTCCCCATCTCAGCCCAGAAAGCTGGTAGAACAACTTTGGTGGTGTCTTTCAGCTGCCTAGCGGAGCAATGTAAAAACCGCCAGAGAACTCCTTGCTGGCACCTTCCCCGGTGGAGGTGTGCATGGGGTGAGTTTGGAACATTTTTTCACCGGCCGACCTCCAAAAGTCAGCGGTTCCCCATCTCAGCCCAGAAAGCTGGTAGAACAACTTTGGTGGTGTCTTTCAGCTGCCTAGCGGAGCAATGTAAAAACCGCCAGAGAACTCCTTGCTGGCACCTTCCCCGGTGGAGGTGTGCATGGGGTGTGTTTGGAACATTTTTTCACCGGCCGACTCCAAAAGTCAGCGGTTCCCCGTCTCAGCCCAGAAAGCTGGTAGAACAACTTTGGTGGTGTCTTTCAGCTGCCTAGCGGAGCAATGTAAAAACCGCCAGAGAACTCCTTGCTGGCACCTTCCCCGGTGGAGGTGTGCATGGGGTGCGTTTGGAACATTTTTTCACCGGCCGACTCCAAAAGTCAGCGGTTCCCCATCTCAGCCCAGAAAGCTGGTAGAACAACTTTGGTGGTGTCTTTCAGCTGCCTAGCGGAGCAATGTAAAAACCGCCAGAGAACTCCTTGCTGGCACCTTCCCCGGTGGAGGTGTGCATGGGGTGCGTTTGGAACATTTTTTCACCGGCCGACTCCAAAAGTCAGCGGTTCCCCAGTCTCAGCCCAGAAAGCTGGTATAAAAAACTTTGGTGGTGTCTTTCAGCTGCCTAGCGGAGCAATGTAAAAACCGCCAGAGAACTCCTTGCTGGCACCTTCCCCGGTGGAGGTGTGCATGGGGTGTGTTTGGAACATTTTTCACCGGCCGACTCCAAAAGTCAGCGGTTCCCCCTTCTCAGCCCAGAAAGCTGGTAGAACAACTTTGGTGGTGTCTTTCAGCTGCCTAGCGGAGCAATGTAAAAACCGCCAGAGAACTCCTTGCTGGCACCTTCCCCGGTGGAGGTGTGCATGGGGTGTGTTTGGAACATTTTTTCACCGGCCGACTCCAAAAGTCAGCGGTTCCCCATCTCAGCCCAGAAAGCTGGTAGAACAACTTTGGTGGTGTCTTTCAGCTGCCTAGCGGAGCAATGTAAAAACCGCCAGAGAACTCCTTGCTGGCACCTTCCCCGGTGGAGGTGTGCATGGGGTGTGTTTGGAACATTTTTTCACCGGCCGACTCCAAAAGTCAGCGGTTCCCCGTCTCAGCCCAGAAAGCTGGTAGAACAACTTTGGTGGTGTCTTTCAGCTGCCTAGCGGAGCAATGTAAAAACCGCCAGAGAACTCCTTGCTGGCACCTTCCCCGGTGGAGGTGTGCATGGGGTGCGTTTGGAACATTTTTTCACCGGCCGACTCCAAAAGTCAGCGGTTCCCAGTCTCAGCCCAGAAAGCTGGTAGAACAACTTTGGTGGTGTCTTTCAGCTGCCTAGCGGAGCAATGTAAAAACCGCCAGAGAACTCCTTGCTGGCACCTTCCCCGGTGGAGGTGTGCATGGGGGGGTGTTTGGAACATTTTTTCACCGGCCGACTCCAAAAGTCAGCGGTTCCCCGTCTCAGCCCAGAAAGCTGGTAGAACAACTTTGGTGGTGTCTTTCAGCTGCCTAGCGGAGCAATGTAAAAACCGCCAGAGAACTCCTTGCTGGCACCTTCCCCGGTGGAGGTGTGCATGGGGTGCGTTGGGAACATTTTTTCACCGGCCGACTCCAAAAGTCAGCGGTTCCCCATCTCAGCCCAGAAAGCTGGTAGAACAACTTTGGTGGTGTCTTTCAGCTGCCTAGCGGAGCAATGTAAAAACCGCCAGAGAACTCCTTGCTGGCACCTTCCCCGGTGGAGGTGTGCATGGGGTGCGTTTGGAACATTTTTTCACCGGCCGACTCCAAAAGTCAGCGGTTCCCCATCTCAGCCCAGAAAGCTGGTAGAACAACTTTGGTGGTGTCTTTCAGCTGCCTAGCGGAGCAATGTAAAAACCGCCAGAGAACTCCTTGCTGGCACCTTCCCCGGTGGAGGTGTGCATGGGGTGCGTTTGGAACATTTTTTCACCGGCCGACTCCAAAAGTCAGCGGTTCCCCATCTCAGCCCAGAAAGCTGGTAGAACAACTTTGGTGGTGTCTTTCAGCTGCCTAGCGGAGCAATGTAAAAACCGCCAGAGAACTCCTTGCTGGCACCTTCCCCGGTGGAGGTGTGCATGGGGTTCTGTTTGGAACATTTTTTATACCGGCCGACTCCAAAAGTCAGCGGTTCCCCGTCTCAGCCCAGAAAGCTGGTAGAACAACTTTGGTGGTGTCTTTCAGCTGCCTAGCGGAGCAATGTAAAAACCGCCAGAGAACTCCTTGCTGGCACCTTCCCCGGTGGAGGTGTGCATGGGGTGCGTTTGGAACATTTTTTCACCGGCCGACTCCAAAAGTCAGCGGTTCCCCGTCTCAGCCCAGAAAGCTGGTAGAACAACTTTGGTGGTGTCTTTCAGCTGCCTAGCGGAGCAATGTAAAAAACCGCCAGAGAACTCCTTGCTGGCACCTTCCCCGGTGGAGGTGTGCATGGGGTGTGTTTGGAACATTTTTTCACCGGCCGACTCCAAAAGTCAGCGGTTCCCCGTCTCAGCCCAGAAAGCTGGTAGAACAACTTTGGTGGTGTCTTTCAGCTGCCTAGCGGAGCAATGTAAAAAACCGCCAGAGAACTCCTTGCTGGCACCTTCCCCCGGTGGAGGTGTGCATGGGGTGCGTTTGGAACATTTTTTCACCGGCCGACTCCAAAAGTCAGCGGTTCCCCATCTCAGCCCAGAAAGCTGGTAGAACAACTTTGGTGGTGTCTTTCAGCTGCCTAGCGGAGCAATGTAAAAACCGCCAGAGAACTCCTTGCTGGCACCTTCCCCGGTGGAGGTGTGCATGGGGTGCTGTTTGGAACATTTTTTCACCGGCCGACTCCAAAAGTCAGCGGTTCCCCGTCTCAGCCCAGAAAGCTGGTAGAACAACTTTGGTGGTGTCTTTCAGCTGCCTAGCGGAGCAATGTAAAAACCGCCAGAGAACTCCTTGCTGGCACCTTCCCCGGTGGAGGTGTGCATGGGGTGCGTTTGGAACATTTTTTCACCGGCCGACTCCAAAAGTCAGCGGTTCCCCCTCTCAGCCCAGAAAGCTGGTAGAACAACTTTGGTGGTGTCTTTCAGCTGCCTAGCGGAGCAATGTAAAAACCGCCAGAGAACTCCTTGCTGGCACCTTCCCCGGTGGAGGTGTGCATGGGGGTGCGTTTGGAACATTTTTTCACCGGCCGACTCCAAAAGTCAGCGGTTCCCCGTCTCAGCCCAGAAAGCTGGTAGAACAACTTTGGTGGTGTCTTTCAGCTGCCTAGCGGAGCAATGTAAAAACCGCCAGAGAACTCCTTGCTGGCACCTTCCCCGGTGGAGGTGTGCATGGGGTGCGTTTGGAACATTTTTTCACCGGCCGACTCCAAAAGTCAGCGGTTCCCCGTCTCAGCCCAGAAAGCTGGTAGAACAACTTTGGTGGTGTCTTTCAGCTGCCTAGCGGAGCAATGTAAAAACCGCCAGAGAACTCCTTGCTGGCACCTTCCCCGGTGCGAGGTGTGCATGGGGTGCGTTTGGAACATTTTTTCACCGGCCGACTCCAAAAGTCAGCGGTTCCCCATCTCAGCCCAGAAAGCTGGTAGAACAACTTTGGTGGTGTCTTTCAGCTGCCTAGCGGAGCAATGTAAAAACCGCCAGAGAACTCCTTGCTGGCACCTTCCCCGGTGGAGGTGTGCATGGGGTGCGTTTGGAACATTTTTTCACCGGCCGACTCCAAAAGTCAGCGGTTCCCCGTCTCAGCCCAGAAAGCTGGTAGAACAACTTTGGTGGTGTCTTTCAGCTGCCTAGCGGAGCAATGTAAAAACCGCCAGAGAACTCCTTGCTGGCACCTTCCCCGGTGGAGGTGTGCATGGGGTGCGTTTGGAACATTTTTTCACCGGCCGACTCCAAAAGTCAGCGGTTCCCCATCTCAGCCCAGAAAGCTGGTAGAACAACTTTGGTGGTGTCTTTCAGCTGCCTAGCGGAGCAATGTAAAAACCGCCAGAGAACTCCTTGCTGGCACCTTCCCCGGTGGAGGTGTGCATGGGGTGTGTTTGGAACATTTTTTCACCGGCCGACTCCAAAAGTCAGCGGTTCCCCATCTCAGCCCAGAAAGCTGGTAGAACAACTTTGGTGGTGTCTTTCAGCTGCCTAGCGGAGCAATGTAAAAACCGCCAGAGAACTCCTTGCTGGCACCTTCCCCGGTGGAGGTGTGCATGGGGTGCGTTTGGAACATTTTTTCACCGGCCGACTCCAAAAGTCAGCGGTTCCCCATCTCAGCCCAGAAAGCTGGTAGAACAACTTTTGTGGTGTCTTTCAGCTGCCTAGCGGAGCAATGTAAAAACCGCCAGAGAACTCCTTGCTGGCACCTTCCCCGGTGGAGGTGTGCATGGGGTGCGTTTGGAACATTTTTTCACCGGCCGACTCCAAAAGTCAGCGGTTCCCCATCTCAGCCCAGAAAGCTGGTAGAACAACTTTGGTGGTGTCTTTCAGCTGCCTAGCGGAGCAATGTAAAAACCGCCAGAGAACTCCTTGCTGGCACCTTCCCCGGTGGAGGTGTGCATGGGGTGTGTTTGGAACATTTTTTCACCGGCCGACTCCAAAAGTCAGCGGTTCCCCATCTCAGCCCAGAAAGCTGGTAGAACAACTTTTGTGGTGTCTTTCAGCTGCCTAGCGGAGCAATGTAAAAACCGCCAGAGAACTCCTTGCTGGCACCTTCCCCGGTGGAGGTGTGCATGGGGTGTTTTTTGGAACATTTTTTCACCGGCCGACTCCAAAAGTCAGCGGTTCCCCATCTCAGCCCAGAAAGCTGGTAGAACAACTTTTGTGGTGTCTTTCAGCTGCCTAGCGGAGCAATGTAAAAACCGCCAGAGAACTCCTTGCTGGCACCTTCCCCGGTGGAGGTGTGCATGGGGTGTGTTTGGAACATTTTTTCACCGGCCGACTCCAAAAGTCAGCGGTTCCCCAGTCTCAGCCCAGAAAGCTGGTAGAACAACTTTGGTGGTGTCTTTCAGCTGCCTAGCGGAGCAATGTAAAAACCGCCAGAGAACTCCTTGCTGGCACCTTCCCCGGTGGAGGTGTGCATGGGGTGTGTTTGGAACATTTTTTCACCGGCCGACTCCAAAAGTCAGCGGTTCCCCGTCTCAGCCCAGAAAGCTGGTAGAACAACTTTGGTGGTGTCTTTCAGCTGCCTAGCGGAGCAATGTAAAAACCGCCAGAGAACTCCTTGCTGGCACCTTCCCCGGTGGAGGTGTGCATGGGGTGCGTTTGGAACATTTTTTCACCGGCCGACTCCAAAAGTCAGCGGTTCCCCATCTCAGCCCAGAAAGCTGGTAGAACAACTTTGGTGGTGTCTTTCAGCTGCCTAGCGGAGCAATGTAAAAACCGCCAGAGAACTCCTTGCTGGCACCTTCCCCGGTGGAGGTGTGCATGGGGTGCGTTTGGAACATTTTTTCACCGGCCGACTCCAAAAGTCAGCGGTTCCCCGTCTCAGCCCAGAAAGCTGGTAGAACAACTTTGGTGGTGTCTTTCAGCTGCCTAGCGGAGCAATGTAAAAACCGCCAGAGAACTCCTTGCTGGCACCTTCCCCGGTGGAGGTGTGCATGGGGTGTGTTTGGAACATTTTTTCACCGGCCGACTCCAAAAGTCAGCGGTTCCCCATCTCAGCCCAGAAAGCTGGTAGAACAACTTTGGTGGTGTCTTTCAGCTGCCTAGCGGAGCAATGTAAAAACCGCCAGAGAACTCCTTGCTGGCACCTTCCCCGGTGGAGGTGTGCATGGGGTGCGTTTGGAACATTTTTTCACCGGCCGACTCCAAAAGTCAGCGGTTCCCCATCTCAGCCCAGAAAGCTGGTAGAACAACTTTGGTGGTGTCTTTCAGCTGCCTAGCGGAGCAATGTAAAAACCGCCAGAGAACTCCTTGCTGGCACCTTCCCCGGTGGAGGTGTGCATGGGGTGTGTTTGGAACATTTTTTCACCGGCCGACTCCAAAAGTCAGCGGTTCCCCATCTCAGCCCAGAAAGCTGGTAGAACAACTTTGGTGGTGTCTTTCAGCTGCCTAGCGGAGCAATGTAAAAACCGCCAGAGAACTCCTTGCTGGCACCTTCCCCGGTGGAGGTGTGCATGGGGTGTGTTTGGAACATTTTTTCACCGGCCGACTCCAAAAGTCAGCGGTTCCCCATCTCAGCCCAGAAAGCTGGTAGAACAACTTTGGTGGTGTCTTTCAGCTGCCTAGCGGAGCAATGTAAAAACCGCCAGAGAACTCCTTGCTGGCACCTTCCCCGGTGGAGGTGTGCATGGGGTGCGTTTGGAACATTTTTTCACCGGCCGACTCCAAAAGTCAGCGGTTCCCCATCTCAGCCCAGAAAGCTGGTAGAACAACTTTGGTGGTGTCTTTCAGCTGCCTAGCGGAGCAATGTAAAAACCGCCAGAGAACTCCTTGCTGGCACCTTCCCCGGTGGAGGTGTGCATGGGGTGTGTTTGGAACATTTTTTCACCGGCCGACTCCAAAAGTCAGCGGTTCCCCATCTCAGCCCAGAAAGCTGGTAGAACAACTTTGGTGGTGTCTTTCAGCTGCCTAGCGGAGCAATGTAAAAACCGCCAGAGAACTCCTTGCTGGCACCTTCCCCGGTGGAGGTGTGCATGGGGTGTGTTTGGAACATTTTTTCACCGGCCGACTCCAAAAGTCAGCGGTTCCCCGTCTCAGCCCAGAAAGCTGGTAGAACAACTTTGGTGGTGTCTTTCAGCTGCCTAGCGGAGCAATGTAAAAACCGCCAGAGAACTCCTTGCTGGCACCTTCCCCGGTGGAGGTGTGCATGGGGTGCGTTTGGAACATTTTTTCACCGGCCGACTCCAAAAGTCAGCGGTTCCCCGTCTCAGCCCAGAAAGCTGGTAGAACAACTTTGGTGGTGTCTTTCAGCTGCCTAGCGGAGCAATGTAAAAACCGCCAGAGAACTCCTTGCTGGCACCTTCCCCGGTGGAGGTGTGCATGGGGTGCGTTTGGAACATTTTTTCACCGGCCGACTCCAAAAGTCAGCGGTTCCCCATCTCAGCCCAGAAAGCTGGTAGAACAACTTTGGTGGTGTCTTTCAGCTGCCTAGCGGAGCAATGTAAAAACCGCCAGAGAACTCCTTGCTGGCACCTTCCCCGGTGGAGGTGTGCATGGGGTGCGTTTGGAACATTTTTTTCACCGGCCGACTCCAAAAGTCAGCGGTTCCCCATCTCAGCCCAGAAAGCTGGTAGAACAACTTTGGTGGTGTCTTTCAGCTGCCTAGCGGAGCAATGTAAAAACCGCCAGAGAACTCCTTGCTGGCACCTTCCCCGGTGGAGGTGTGCATGGGGTGTGTTTGGAACATTTTTTCACCGGCCGACTCCAAAAGTCAGCGGTTCCCCGATCTCAGCCCAGAAAGCTGGTAGAACAACTTTGGTGGTGTCTTTCAGCTGCCTAGCGGAGCAATGTAAAAACCGCCAGAGAACTCCTTGCTGGCACCTTCCCCGGTGGAGGTGTGCATGGGGTGCTGTTTGGAACATTTTTTCACCGGCCGACTCCAAAAGTCAGCGGTTCCCCATCTCAGCCCAGAAAGCTGGTAGAACAACTTTGGTGGTGTCTTTCAGCTGCCTAGCGGAGCAATGTAAAAACCGCCAGAGAACTCCTTGCTGGCACCTTCCCCGGTGGAGGTGTGCATGGGGTGTGTTTGGAACATTTTTTCACCGGCCGACTCCAAAAGTCAGCGGTTCCCCATCTCAGCCCAGAAAGCTGGTAGAACAACTTTTGGTGGTGTCTTTCAGCTGCCTAGCGGAGCAATGTAAAAACCGCCAGAGAACTCCTTGCTGGCACCTTCCCCGGTGGAGGTGTGCATGGGGTGCGTTTGGAACATTTTTTCACCGGCCGACTCCAAAAGTCAGCGGTTCCCCATCTCAGCCCAGAAAGCTGGTAGAACAACTTTGGTGGTGTCTTTCAGCTGCCTAGCGGAGCAATGTAAAAACCGCCAGAGAACTCCTTGCTGGCACCTTCCCCGGTGGAGGTGTGCATGGGGTGCTGTTTGGAACATTTTTTCACCGGCCGACTCCAAAAGTCAGCGGTTCCCCCATCTCAGCCCAGAAAGCTGGTAGAACAACTTTGTGGTGTCTTTCAGCTGCCTAGCGGAGCAATGTAAAAACCGCCAGAGAACTCCTTGCTGGCACCTTCCCCGGTGGAGGTGTGCATGGGGTGCGTTTGGAACATTTTTTCACCGGCCGACTCCAAAAGTCAGCGGTTCCCCATCTCAGCCAGAAAGCTGGTAGAACAACTTTGGTGGTGTCTTTCAGCTGCCTAGCGGAGCAATGTAAAAACCGCCAGAGAACTCCTTGCTGGCACCTTCCCCGGTGGAGGTGTGCATGGGGTGCGTTTGGAACATTTTTTTCACCGGCCGACTCCAAAAGTCAGCGGTTCCCCATCTCAGCCCAGAAAGCTGGTAGAACAACTTTGGTGGTGTCTTTCAGCTGCCTAGCGGAGCAATGTAAAAACCGCCAGAGAACTCCTTGCTGGCACCTTCCCCGGTGGAGGTGTGCATGGGGTGCGTTTGGAACATTTTTTCACCGGCCGACTCCAAAAGTCAGCGGTTCCCCATCTCAGCCCAGAAAGCTGGTAGAACAACTTTGGTGGTGTCTTTCAGCTGCCTAGCGGAGCAATGTAAAAACCGCCAGAGAACTCCTTGCTGGCACCTTCCCCGGTGGAGGTGTGCATGGGGTGTGTTTGGAACATTTTTTCACCGGCCGACTCCAAAAGTCAGCGGTTCCCCATCTCAGCCCAGAAAGCTGGTAGAACAACTTTGGTGGTGTCTTTCAGCTGCCTAGCGGAGCAATGTAAAAACCGCCAGAGAACTCCTTGCTGGCACCTTCCCCGGTGGAGGTGTGCATGGGGTGTGTTTGGAACATTTTTTCACCGGCCGACTCCAAAAGTCAGCGGTTCCCCATCTCAGCCCAGAAAGCTGGTAGAACAACTTTTGTGGTGTCTTTCAGCTGCCTAGCGGAGCAATGTAAAAACCGCCAGAGAAATCCTTGCTGGCACCTTCCCCGGTGGAGGTGTGCATGGGGTGTGTTTGGAACATTTTTTCACCGGCCGACTCCAAAAGTCAGCGGTTCCCCATCTCAGCCCAGAAAGCTGGTAGAACAACTTTGGTGGTGTCTTTCAGCTGCCTAGCGGAGCAATGTAAAAAACCGCCAGAGAACTCCTTGCTGGCACCTTCCCCGGTGGAGGTGTGCATGGGGTGTGTTTGGAACATTTTTTCACCGGCCGACTCCAAAAGTCAGCGGTTCCCAGTCTCAGCCCAGAAAGCTGGTAGAACAACTTTGGTGGTGTCTTTCAGCTGCCTAGCGGAGCAATGTAAAAACCGCCAGAGAACTCCTTGCTGGCACCTTCCCCGGTGGAGGTGTGCATGGGGTGCGTTTGGAACATTTTTTCAACCGGCCGACTCCAAAAGTCAGCGGTTTCCCCATCTCAGCCCAGAAAGCTGGTAGAACAACTTTGGTGGTGTCTTTCAGCTGCCTAGCGGAGCAATGTAAAAAACCACAGAGAACTCCTTGCTGGCACCTTCCCCGGTGGAGGTGTGCATGGGGTGCGTTTGGAACATTTTTTCACCGGCCGACTCCAAAAGTCAGCGGTTCCCCATCTCAGCCCAGAAAGCTGGTAGAACAACTTTGGTGGTGTCTTTCAGCTGCCTAGCGGAGCAATGTAAAGAACCGCCAGAGAACTCCTTGCTGGCACCTTCCCGGTGGAGGTGTGCATGGGGTGCGTTTGGAACATTTTTTCACACGGCCGACTCCAAAAGTCAGCGGTTTCCCATCTCAGCCCAGAAAGCTGGTAGAACAAACTTTGGTGTGTCTTCAGCTGCCTAGCGGAGCAATGTAAAAACCGCCAGAGAACTCCTTGCTGGCAACTTCCCCGGTGGAGGTGTGCATGGGGTGTGTTTGGAACATTTTTTCAACCGGCCGACCTCCAAAAGTCAGCGGGTTCCCCATCTCAAGCCCAGAAAGCTGGTAGAACAACTTTGGTGGTGTCTTTCAGCTGCCTAGCGGAGCAATGTAAAAACCGCCAGAGAACTCCTTGCTGGCACCTTCCCCGGTGGAGGTGTGCATGGGGTGCGTTTGGAACATTTTTTCACCGGCTCGACTCCAAAAAGTCAGCGGTTCCCCGTCTCAGCCCAGAAGCTGGTAGAACAACTTTGGTGGTGTCTTTCAGCTGCCTAGCGGAGCAATGTAAAAACCGCCAGAGAACTCTCCTTGCTGGCACCTTCCCCGGTGGAGGTGTGCATGGGGTGCGTTTGGAACATTTTTTCACCGGCCGACTCCAAAAGTCAGCGGTTCCCCATCTCAGCCCAGAAAGCTGGTAGAACAACTTTGGTGGTGTCTTTCAGCTGCCTAGCGAAGCAATGTAAAAAACCGCCAGAGAACTCCTTGCCTGGCACCTTCCCCCGGTGGAGGTGTGCATGGGTGTCGTTTGAGAAACATTTTTTTCACCGGCCCGACTCCAAAGTCAGCGGTTCCCCATCTCAGCCCAGAAAGCTGGTAGAACAACTTTTGTGGTGTCTTTCAGCTGCCTAGCGGAGCAATGTAAAAAACCGCCAGAGAACTCCTTGCTGTCACCTTCCCCGGTGGAGGTGTGCATGGGGTGCGTTTTGGTAACATTTGTTTCAGCCGGCCGACTCCAAAAGTCAGCGGGTTCCCCGAGTCTCATGCCCAGAAAGCTGGTAGAACAACTTTGGTGGTGTCATTCAGCTGCCTAGCGGAGCAATGTAAAACCTGCCAGAGAACTCCTTGCTGGCACCTTCCCCGGGTGGAGGTGTGCATGGTGGGCGTTTGGAACATTTTTTCACTGGCCGACTCCAAAAGTCAGCGGTTCCCCGTCTCAGGCCCAGAAAGACTGTAGAACAACTTTGGTGGTGTTCTTTCAGCTGCCTAGCGGAGAGCAATGTAAAAACCGCCAGAGAAGCTCCTTGCTGGCACCTTCCCCGGTGGAGGTGTGCATGGGGTGTGTTTGGAACATTTTTTCACTCGGCCGACTCCAAAAGTCAGCGGTTCCCCATCTCAGCCCAGAAAGCTGGTAGAACAACTTTGGTGGTGTCTTTCAGCTGCCTAGCGGAGCAATGTAAAAACCGCCAGAGAACTCCTTGCTGGCACCTTCCCCGGTGGAGGTGTGCATGGGGTGCGTTTGGAACATTTTTTCACCGGCCGACTCCAAAAGTCAGCGGTTCCCCATCTCAGCCCAGAAAGCTGGTAGAACAACTTTGGTGGTGTCTTTCAGCTGCCTAGCGGAGCAATGTAAAAACCGCCAGAGAACTCCTTGCTGGCACCTTCCCCGGTGGAGGTGTGCATGGGGTGCGTTTGGAACATTTTTTCACCGGCCGACTCCAAAAGTCAGCGGTTCCCCATCTCAGCCCAGAAAGCTGGTAGAACAACTTTGGTGGTGTCTTTCAGCTGCCTAGCGGAGCAATGTAAAAACCGCCAGAGAACTCCTTGCTGGCACCTTCCCCGGTGGAGGTGTGCATGGGGTGCGTTTGGAACATTTTTTCACCGGCCGACTCCAAAAGTCAGCGGTTCCCCATCTCAGCCCAGAAAGCTGGTAGAACAACTTTGGTGGTGTCTTTCAGCTGCCTAGCGGAGCAATGTAAAAACCGCCAGAGAACTCCTTGCTGGCACCTTCCCCGGTGGAGGTGTGCATGGGGTGTGTTTGGAACATTTTTTCACCGGCCGACTCCAAAAGTCAGCGGTTCCCCATCTCAGCCCAGAAAGCTGGTAGAACAACTTTGGTGGTGTCTTTCAGCTGCCTAGCGGAGCAATGTAAAAACCGCCAGAGAACTCCTTGCTGGCACCTTCCCCGGTGGAGGTGTGCATGGGGTGCGTTTGGAACATTTTTTCACCGGCCGACTCCAAAAGTCAGCGGTTCCCCATCTCAGCCCAGAAAGCTGGTAGAACAACTTTGGTGGTGTCTTTCAGCTGCCTAGCGGAGCAATGTAAAAACCGCCAGAGAACTCCTTGCTGGCACCTTCCCCGGTGGAGGTGTGCATGGGGTGCGTTTGGAACATTTTTTCACCGGCCGACTCCAAAAGTCAGCGGTTCCCCATCTCAGCCCAGAAAGCTGGTAGAACAACTTTGGTGGTGTCTTTCAGCTGCCTAGCGGAGCAATGTAAAAACCGCCAGAGAACTCCTTGCTGGCACCTTCCCCGGTGGAGGTGTGCATGGGGTGCGTTTGGAACATTTTTTCACCGGCCGACTCCAAAAGTCAGCGGTTCCCCATCTCAGCCCAGAAAGCTGGTAGAACAACTTTGGTGGTGTCTTTCAGCTGCCTAGCGGAGCAATGTAAAAACCGCCAGAGAACTCCTTGCTGGCACCTTCCCCGGTGGAGGTGTGCATGGGGTGCGTTTGGAACATTTTTAAACCGCCCGACTCCAAAAGTCAGCGGTTCCCCATCTCAGCCCAGAAAGCTGGTAGAACACCTTGGGTGGTGTCTTTCGGCTGCCTAGCGGAGCAATGTAAAAACCGCCAGAGAACTCCTTGCTGGCACCTTCCCCGGTGGAGGTGTGCATGGGGTGTGTTGAAAACATTTTTCACGAGCGGCCGACTCCAAAAGTCAGCGGTTCCCCATCTCAGCCCAGAAAGCTGGTAGGAACAACTTTTGTGTGTCTTTCAGCTGCCTAGCGGAGCAATTGTAAAAACCGCCAGAGAACTCCTTGCTGGCACCTTCCCCGGTGGAGGTGTGCATGGGTGCGTTTGGAACATTTTTTCACCGGCCGGAGCTCCAAAAGTCAGCGGTTCCCCGTCTCAGCCCAGAAAGCTGTTAGAACAACTTTGGTGGTGTCTTTCAGCTGCCTAGCGGAGCAATGTAAAAACCGCCAGAGAACTCCTTGCTGGCACCTTCCCCGGTGGAGGTGTGCATGGGGTGTGTTTGGAACATTTTTCACCGGCCGACTCCAAAAGTCAGCGGTTCCCCATCTCAGCCCAGAAAGCTGGTAGAACAACTTTGGTGGTGTCTTTCAGCTGCCTAGCAGAGCAATGTAAAAACCGCCAGAGAACTCCTTGCTGGCACCTTCCCCGGTGGAGGTGTGCATGGGGTGCGTTTGGAACATTTTTTCACCGGCCGACTCCAAAAGTCAGCGTTCCCCATCTCAGCCCAGAAAGCTGGTAGAACAACTTTGGTGGTGTCTTTCAGCTGCCTAGCGGAGCAATGTAAAAACCGCCAGAGAACTCCTTGCTGGCACCTTCCCCGGTGGAGGTGTGCATGGGGTGCTTGTGGAACATTTTTTCACCGGCCGACTCCAAAAGTCAGCGGTTCCCCGTCTCAGCACAGAAAGCTGGTAGAACAACTTTTGTGGTGTCTTTCAGCTGCCTAGCGGAGCAATGTAAAAACCGCCAGAGAACTCCTTGCTGGCACCTTCCCCGGTGGGAGGTGTGCATGGGGTGGTGTTTGAACATTTTTTCACCGGGCCGACTCCAAAAGTCAGCGGTTCCCCAGTCTCAGCCCAGAAAGCTGGTAGAACAACTTTGGTGGTGTCTTTCAGCTGCCTAGCGGAGCAATGTAAAGAACCTGCCAGAGAGACTCCTTGCTGCACCTTCCCCGGTGGAGGTGTGGCATGGGGGTGTGTTTGGAACATTTTTCACCGGCCGACTCCAAAAGTCAGCGGTTCCCCATCTCAGCCCAGAAAGCTGGTAGAACAACTTTGTGGTGTCTTTCAGCTGCCTAGCGGAGCAATGTAAAAACCGCCAGAGAACTCCTTGCTGGCACTCTTCCCCAGGTGGAGGTGCGGCATGGGGTGCGTTTGGAACATTTTTTCACCGGCCGACTCCAAAAGTCAGCGGTTCCCATCACAGCCAGAAAGCTGGTAGAACAACTTTGGTGTGTCTTTCAGCTGCCTAGCGGAGCAATTGTAAAAACCGCCAAGAACTCCTTGCTGCACCTTCCCCGGTGCAGGTGTGCATGGGGTGTGTTTTGAACATTTTTTCACCGGCCGACTCCAAAAGTCAGCGGTTCCCCATCTCAGCCCAGAAAGCTGGTAGAACAACTTTGGTGGGTGTCTTTCAGGCTGCCTAGCGGAGCAATGTAAAAACCGCCAGAGAACTCCTTGCTGGCACCTTCCCCGGTGGAGGTGTGCATGGGGTGTCGTTTGGAACATTTTTTTCACCGCCGACTCCAAAAGTCAGCGGTTCCCCATCTCAGCCCAGAAAGCTGGTAGAACAACTTTGGTGGTGTCTTTCAGCTGCCTAGCGGAGCAATGTAAAAACCGCCAGAGAACTCCTTGCTGGCACCTTCCCCGGTGGAGGTGTGCATGGGGTGTGTTTGGGAACATTTTTTCACCGCCGACTCCAAAAGTCAGCGGTTCCCCATCTCAGCCCAGAAAGCTGGTAGTACAACTTTGGTGGTGTCTTTCAGCTGCCTAGCGTCGACAATGTAAAAACCGCCAGAGAACTCCTTGCTGGCACCTTCCCCGGTGGAGGTGTGCATGGGGAGCGTTTGGAACATTTTTTCACCGGCCGACTCCAAAAGTCAGCGGTTCTCCCATCTCAGCCCAGAAAGCTGGTAGAACAACTTTGGTGGTGTCTTTCAGCTGCCTAGCGGAGCAATGTAAAAACCGCCAGAGAACTCCTTGCTGGCACCTTCCCCGGTGGAGGTGTGCATGGGGTGCGTTTGGAACATTTTTTCACCGGCCGACTCCAAAAGTCAGCGGTTCCCCATCTCAGCCCAGAAAGCTGGTAGAACAACTTTGGTGGTGTCTTTCAGCTGCCTAGCGGAGCAATGTAAAAACCGCCAGAGGAACTCCTTGCTGGCACCTTCCCCGGTGGAGGTGTGCATGGGGTGTGTTTGGAACATTTTTTCACCGGCCGACTCCAAAAGTCAGCGGTTCCCCATCTCAGCCCAGAAAGCTGGTAGAACAACTTTGGTGGTGTCTTTCAGCTGCCTAGCGGAGCAATGTAAAAACCGCCAGAGAACTCCTTGCTGGCACCTTCCCCGGTGGAGGTGTGCATGGGGTGCGTTTGGAACATTTTTTCACCGGCCGACTCCAAAAGTCAGCGGTTCCCCATCTCAGCCCAGAAAGCTGGTAGAACAACTTTGGTGGTGTCTTTCAGCTGCCTAGCGGAGCAATGTAAAAACCGCCAGAGAACTCCTTGCTGGCACCTTCCCCGGTGGAGGTGTGCATGGGGGTGCGTTTGGAACATTTTTTCACCGGCCGACTCCAAAAGTCAGCGGTTCCCCATCTCAGCCCAGAAAGCTGGTAGAACAACTTTTGTGGTGTCTTTCAGCTGCCTAGCGGAGCAATGTAAAAACCGCCAGAGAACTCCTTGCTGGCACCTTCCCCGGTGGAGGTGTGCATGGGGGTGCGTTTGGAACATTTTTTCACCGGCCGACTCCAAAAGTCAGCGGTTCCCCATCTCAGCCCAGAAAGCTGGTAGAACAACTTTGGTGGTGTCTTTCAGCTGCCTAGCGGAGCAATGTAAAAACCGCCAGAGAACTCCTTGCTGGCACCTTCCCGGTGGAGGTGTGCATGGGGGTGTGTTTGGAACATTTTTTTCACCGGCCGACTCCAAAAGTCAGCGGTTCCCCATCTCAGCCCAGAAAGCTGGTAGAACAACTTTGGTGGTGTCTTTCAGCTGCCTAGCGGAGCAATGTAAAAACCGCCAGAGAACTCCTTGCTGGCACCTTCCCCGGTGGAGGTGTGCATGGGGTGCGTTTGGAACATTTTTTCACCGGGCCGACTCCAAAAGTCAGCGGTTTCCCCATCTCAGCCCAGAAAGCTGGTAGAACAACTTTGGTGGTGTCTTTCAGCTGCCTAGCGGGCAATGTAAAAACCGCCAGAGAACTCCTTGCTGGCACCTTCCCCGGTGGAGGTGTGCATGGGGTGTGTTTGGAACATTTTTTTCACCGGCCGACTCCAAAAGTCAGCGGTTCCCCATCTCAGCCCAGAAAGCTGGTAGAACAACTTTGGTGGTGTCTTTCAGCTGCCTAGCGGAGCAATGTAAAAACCGCCAGAGAACTCCTTGCTGGCACCTTCCCCGGTGGAGGTGTGCATGGGGTGTGTTTGGAACATTTTTTCACCGGCCGACTCCAAAAGTCAGCGGTTCCCCATCTCAGCCCAGAAAGCTGGTAGAACAACTTTGGTGGTGTCTTTCAGCTGCCTAGCGGAGCAATGTAAAAACCGCCAGAGAACTCCTTGCTGGCACCTTCCCCGGTGGAGGTGTGCATGGGGTGCGTTTGGAACATTTTTTCACCGGCCGACTCCAAAAGTCAGCGGTTCCCCGTCTCAGCCCAGAAAGCTGGTAGAACAACTTTGGTGGTGTCTTTCAGCTGCCTAGCGGAGCAATGTAAAAACCGCCAGAGAACTCCTTGCTGGCACCTTCCCCGGTGGAGGTGTGCATGGGGTGTGTTTGGAACATTTTTTCACCGGCCGACTCCAAAAGTCAGCGGTTCCCCATCTCAGCCCAGAAAGCTGGTAGAACAACTTTGGTGGTGTCTTTCAGCTGCCTAGCGGAGCAATGTAAAAACCGCCAGAGAACTCCTTGCTGGCACCTTCCCCGGTGGAGGTGTGCATGGGGTGCGTTTGGAACATTTTTTCACCGGCCGACTCCAAAAGTCAGCGGTTCCCCCATCTCAGCCCAGAAAGCTGGTAGAACAACTTTGGTGGTGTCTTTCAGCTGCCTAGCGGAGCAATGTAAAAACCGCCAGAGAACTCCTTGCTGGCACCTTCCCCGGTGGAGGTGTGCATGGGGTGCGTTTGGAACATTTTTTCACCGGCCGACTCCAAAAGTCAGCGGTTCCCCATCTCAGCCCAGAAAGCTGGTAGAACAACTTTGGTGGTGTCTTTCAGCTGCCTAGCGGAGCAATGTAAAAACCGCCAGAGAACTCCTTGCTGGCACCTTCCCCGGTGGAGGTGTGCATGGGGTGTGTTTGGAACATTTTTTCACCGGCCGACTCCAAAAGTCAGCGGTTCCCCGTCTCAGCCCAGAAAGCTGGTAGAACAACTTTGGTGGTGTCTTTCAGCTGCCTAGCGGAGCAATGTAAAAACCGCCAGAGAACTCCTTGCTGGCACCTTCCCCGGTGGAGGTGTGCATGGGGTGCGTTTGGAACATTTTTTCACCGGCCGACTCCAAAAGTCAGCGGTTCCCCATCTCAGCCCAGAAAGCTGGTAGAACAACTTTGGTGGTGTCTTTCAGCTGCCTAGCGGAGCAATGTAAAAACCGCCAGAGAACTCCTTGCTGGCACCTTCCCCGGTGGAGGTGTGCATGGGGTGCGTTTGGAACATTTTTTCACCGGCCGACTCCAAAAGTCAGCGGTTCCCCATCTCAGCCCAGAAAGCTGGTAGAACAACTTTGGTGGTGTCTTTCAGCTGCCTAGCGGAGCAATGTAAAAACCGCCAGAGAACTCCTTGCTGGCACCTTCCCCGGTGGAGGTGTGCATGGGGGTGCGTTTGGAACATTTTTTCACCGGCCGACTCCAAAAGTCAGCGGTTCCCCAGTCTCAGCCCAGAAAGCTGGTAGAACAACTTTTGGTGGTGTCTTTCAGCTGCCTAGCGGAGCAATGTAAAAACCGCCAGAGAACTCCTTGCTGGCACCTTCCCCGGTGGAGGTGTGCATGGGGTGTGTTTGGAACATTTTTTCACCGGCCGACTCCAAAAGTCAGCGGTTCCCAGTCTCAGCCCAGAAAGCTGGTAGAACAACTTTGGTGGTGTCTTTCAGCTGCCTAGCGGAGCAATGTAAAAACCGCCAGAGAACTCCTTGCTGGCACCTTCCCCGGTGGAGGTGTGCATGGGGTGTGTTTGGAACATTTTTTCACCGGCCGACTCCAAAAGTCAGCGGTTCCCCATCTCAGCCCAGAAAGCTGGTAGAACAACTTTGGTGGTGTCTTTCAGCTGCCTAGCGGAGCAATGTAAAAACCGCCAGAGAACTCCTTGCTGGCACCTTCCCCGGTGGAGGTGTGCATGGGGTGTGTTTGGAACATTTTTTCACCGGCCGACTCCAAAAGTCAGCGGTTCCCCATCTCAGCCCAGAAAGCTGGTAGAACAACTTTGGTGGTGTCTTTCAGCTGCCTAGCGGAGCAATGTAAAAACCGCCAGAGAACTCCTTGCTGGCACCTTCCCCGGTGGAGGTGTGCATGGGGTGCGTTTGGAACATTTTTTCACCGGCCGACTCCAAAAGTCAGCGGTTCCCCATCTCAGCCCAGAAAGCTGGTAGAACAACTTTGGTGGTGTCTTTCAGCTGCCTAGCGGAGCAATGTAAAAACCGCCAGAGAACTCCTTGCTGGCACCTTCCCCGGTGGAGGTGTGCATGGGGTGTGTTTGGAACATTTTTTCACCGGCCGACTCCAAAAGTCAGCGGTTCCCCATCTCAGCCCAGAAAGCTGGTAGAACAACTTTGGTGGTGTCTTTCAGCTGCCTAGCGGAGCAATGTAAAAACCGCCAGAGAACTCCTTGCTGGCACCTTCCCCGGTGGAGGTGTGCATGGGGTGTGTTTGGAACATTTTTTCACCGGCCGACTCCAAAAGTCAGCGGTTCCCCAATCTCAGCCCAGAAAGCTGGTAGAACAACTTTGGTGGTGTCTTTCAGCTGCCTAGCGGAGCAATGTAAAAACCGCCAGAGAACTCCTTGCTGGCACCTTCCCCGGTGGAGGTGTGCATGGGGTGCGTTTGGAACATTTTTTCACCGGCCGACTCCAAAAGTCAGCGGTTCCCCATCTCAGCCCAGAAAGCTGGTAGAACAACTTTGGTGGTGTCTTTCAGCTGCCTAGCGGAGCAATGTAAAAACCGCCAGAGAACTCCTTGCTGGCACCTTCCCCGGTGGAGGTGTGCATGGGGTGCGTTTGGAACATTTTTTCACCGGCCGACTCCAAAAGTCAGCGGTTCCCCGTCTCAGCCCAGAAAGCTGGTAGAACAACTTTGGTGGTGTCTTTCAGCTGCCTAGCGGAGCAATGTAAAAACCGCCAGAGAACTCCTTGCTGGCACCTTCCCCGGTGGAGGTGTGCATGGGGTGCGTTTGGAACATTTTTTCACCGGCCGACTCCAAAAGTCAGCGGTTCCCCATCTCAGCCCAGAAAGCTGGTAGAACAACTTTGGTGGTGTCTTTCAGCTGCCTAGCGGAGCAATGTAAAAACCGCCAGAGAACTCCTTGCTGGCACCTTCCCCGGTGGAGGTGTGCATGGGGTGCGTTTGGAACATTTTTTCACCGGCCGACTCCAAAAGTCAGCGGTTCCCCATCTCAGCCCAGAAAGCTGGTAGAACAACTTTGGTGGTGTCTTTCAGCTGCCTAGCGGAGCAATGTAAAAACCGCCAGAGAACTCCTTGCTGGCACCTTCCCCGGTGGAGGTGTGCATGGGGTGTGTTTGGAACATTTTTTCACCGGCCGACTCCAAAAGTCAGCGGTTCCCCATCTCAGCCCAGAAAGCTGGTAGAACAACTTTGGTGGTGTCTTTCAGCTGCCTAGCGGAGCAATGTAAAAACCGCCAGAGAACTCCTTGCTGGCACCTTCCCCGGTGGAGGTGTGCATGGGGTGCGTTTGGAACATTTTTTCACCGGCCGACTCCAAAAGTCAGCGGTTCCCCGTCTCAGCCCAGAAAGCTGGTAGAACAACTTTGGTGGTGTCTTTCAGCTGCCTAGCGGAGCAATGTAAAAACCGCCAGAGAACTCCTTGCTGGCACCTTCCCCGGTGGAGGTGTGCATGGGGTGTGTTTGGAACATTTTTTCACCGGCCGACTCCAAAAGTCAGCGGTTCCCCATCTCAGCCCAGAAAGCTGGTAGAACAACTTTGGTGGTGTCTTTCAGCTGCCTAGCGGAGCAATGTAAAAACCGCCAGAGAACTCCTTGCTGGCACCTTCCCCGGTGGAGGTGTGCATGGGGTGCGTTTGGAACATTTTTTCACCGGCCGACTCCAAAAGTCAGCGGTTCCCAGTCTCAGCCCAGAAAGCTGGTAGAACAACTTTGGTGGTGTCTTTCAGCTGCCTAGCGGAGCAATGTAAAAACCGCCAGAGAACTCCTTGCTGGCACCTTCCCCGGTGGAGGTGTGCATGGGGTGTGTTTGGAACATTTTTTCACCGGCCGACTCCAAAAGTCAGCGGTTCCCCATCTCAGCCCAGAAAGCTGGTAGAACAACTTTGGTGGTGTCTTTCAGCTGCCTAGCGGAGCAATGTAAAAACCGCCAGAGAACTCCTTGCTGGCACCTTCCCCGGTGGAGGTGTGCATGGGGTGTGTTTGGAACATTTTTTCACCGGCCGACTCCAAAAGTCAGCGGTTCCCCATCTCAGCCCAGAAAGCTGGTAGAACAACTTTGGTGGTGTCTTTCAGCTGCCTAGCGGAGCAATGTAAAAACCGCCAGAGAACTCCTTGCTGGCACCTTCCCCGGTGGAGGTGTGCATGGGGTGCGTTTGGAACATTTTTTCACCGGCCGACTCCAAAAGTCAGCGGTTCCCCATCTCAGCCCAGAAAGCTGGTAGAACAACTTTGGTGGTGTCTTTCAGCTGCCTAGCGGAGCAATGTAAAAACCGCCAGAGAACTCCTTGCTGGCACCTTCCCCGGTGGAGGTGTGCATGGGGTGCGTTTGGAACATTTTTTCACCGGCCGACTCCAAAAGTCAGCGGTTCCCCATCTCAGCCCAGAAAGCTGGTAGAACAACTTTGGTGGTGTCTTTCAGCTGCCTAGCGGAGCAATGTAAAAACCGCCAGAGAACTCCTTGCTGGCACCTTCCCCGGTGGAGGTGTGCATGGGGTGTGTTTGGAACATTTTTTCACCGGCCGACTCCAAAAGTCAGCGGTTCCCCATCTCAGCCCAGAAAGCTGGTAGAACAACTTTGGTGGTGTCTTTCAGCTGCCTAGCGGAGCAATGTAAAAACCGCCAGAGAACTCCTTGCTGGCACCTTCCCCGGTGGAGGTGTGCATGGGGTGTGTTTGGAACATTTTTTCACCGGCCGACTCCAAAAGTCAGCGGTTCCCCATCTCAGCCCAGAAAGCTGGTAGAACAACTTTGGTGGTGTCTTTCAGCTGCCTAGCGGAGCAATGTAAAAACCGCCAGAGAACTCCTTGCTGGCACCTTCCCCGGTGGAGGTGTGCATGGGGTGCGTTTGGAACATTTTTTCACCGGCCGACTCCAAAAGTCAGCGGTTCCCCATCTCAGCCCAGAAAGCTGGTAGAACAACTTTGGTGGTGTCTTTCAGCTGCCTAGCGGAGCAATGTAAAAACCGCCAGAGAACTCCTTGCTGGCACCTTCCCCGGTGGAGGTGTGCATGGGGTGCGTTTGGAACATTTTTTCACCGGCCGACTCCAAAAGTCAGCGGTTCCCCGTCTCAGCCCAGAAAGCTGGTAGAACAACTTTGGTGGTGTCTTTCAGCTGCCTAGCGGAGCAATGTAAAAACCGCCAGAGAACTCCTTGCTGGCACCTTCCCCGGTGGAGGTGTGCATGGGGTGCGTTTGGAACATTTTTTCACCGGCCGACTCCAAAAGTCAGCGGTTCCCCACTCTCAGCCCAGAAAGCTGGTAGAACAACTTTGGTGGTGTCTTTCAGCTGCCTAGCGGAGCAATGTAAAAACCGCCAGAGAACTCCTTGCTGGCACCTTCCCCGGTGGAGGTGTGCATGGGGTGCGTTTGGAACATTTTTTCACCGGCCGACTCCAAAAGTCAGCGGTTCCCCATCTCAGCCCAGAAAGCTGGTAGAACAACTTTGGTGGTGTCTTTCAGCTGCCTAGCGGAGCAATGTAAAAACCGCCAGAGAACTCCTTGCTGGCACCTTCCCCGGTGGAGGTGTGCATGGGGTGCGTTTGGAACATTTTTTCACCGGCCGACTCCAAAAGTCAGCGGTTCCCCATCTCAGCCCAGAAAGCTGGTAGAACAACTTTGGTGGTGTCTTTCAGCTGCCTAGCGGAGCAATGTAAAAACCGCCAGAGAACTCCTTGCTGGCACCTTCCCCGGTGGAGGTGTGCATGGGGTGCGTTTGGAACATTTTTTCACCGGCCGACTCCAAAAGTCAGCGGTTCCCCGTCTCAGCCCAGAAAGCTGGTAGAACAACTTTGGTGGTGTCTTTCAGCTGCCTAGCGGAGCAATGTAAAAACCGCCAGAGAACTCCTTGCTGGCACCTTCCCCGGTGGAGGTGTGCATGGGGTGCGTTTGGAACATTTTTTCACCGGCCGACTCCAAAAGTCAGCGGTTCCCCGTCTCAGCCCAGAAAGCTGGTAGAACAACTTTGGTGGTGTCTTTCAGCTGCCTAGCGGAGCAATGTAAAAACCGCCAGAGAACTCCTTGCTGGCACCTTCCCCGGTGGAGGTGTGCATGGGGTGCGTTTGGAACATTTTTTCACCGGCCGACTCCAAAAGTCAGCGGTTCCCCTGTCTCAGCCCAGAAAGCTGGTAGAACAACTTTGGTGGTGTCTTTCAGCTGCCTAGCGGAGCAATGTAAAAACCGCCAGAGAACTCCTTGCTGGCACCTTCCCCGGTGGAGGTGTGCATGGGGTGCGTTTGGAACATTTTTTCACCGGCCGACTCCAAAAGTCAGCGGTTCCCCGTCTCAGCCCAGAAAGCTGGTAGAACAACTTTGGTGGTGTCTTTCAGCTGCCTAGCGGAGCAATGTAAAAACCGCCAGAGAACTCCTTGCTGGCACCTTCCCCGGTGGAGGTGTGCATGGGGTGCGTTTGGAACATTTTTTCACCGGCCGACTCCAAAAGTCAGCGGTTCCCCGTCTCAGCCCAGAAAGCTGGTAGAACAACTTTGGTGGTGTCTTTCAGCTGCCTAGCGGAGCAATGTAAAAACCGCCAGAGAACTCCTTGCTGGCACCTTCCCCGGTGGAGGTGTGCATGGGGTGCGTTTGGAACATTTTTTCACCGGCCGACTCCAAAAGTCAGCGGTTCCCCATCTCAGCCCAGAAAGCTGGTAGAACAACTTTGGTGGTGTCTTTCAGCTGCCTAGCGGAGCAATGTAAAAACCGCCAGAGAACTCCTTGCTGGCACCTTCCCCGGTGGAGGTGTGCATGGGGTGCGTTTGGAACATTTTTTCACCGGCCGACTCCAAAAGTCAGCGGTTCCCCATCTCAGCCCAGAAAGCTGGTAGAACAACTTTGGTGGTGTCTTTCAGCTGCCTAGCGGAGCAATGTAAAAACCGCCAGAGAACTCCTTGCTGGCACCTTCCCCGGTGGAGGTGTGCATGGGGTGCGTTTGGAACATTTTTTCACCGGCCGACTCCAAAAGTCAGCGGTTCCCCATCTCAGCCCAGAAAGCTGGTAGAACAACTTTGGTGGTGTCTTTCAGCTGCCTAGCGGAGCAATGTAAAAACCGCCAGAGAACTCCTTGCTGGCACCTTCCCCGGTGGAGGTGTGCATGGGGTGCGTTTGGAACATTTTTTCACCGGCCGACTCCAAAAGTCAGCGGTTCCCCATCTCAGCCCAGAAAGCTGGTAGAACAACTTTGGTGGTGTCTTTCAGCTGCCTAGCGGAGCAATGTAAAAACCGCCAGAGAACTCCTTGCTGGCACCTTCCCCGGTGGAGGTGTGCATGGGGTGCGTTTGGAACATTTTTTCACCGGCCGACTCCAAAAGTCAGCGGTTCCCCATCTCAGCCCAGAAAGCTGGTAGAACAACTTTGGTGGTGTCTTTCAGCTGCCTAGCGGAGCAATGTAAAAAACCGCCAGAGAACTCCTTGCTGGCACCTTCCCCGGTGGAGGTGTGCATGGGGTGCGTTTGGAACATTTTTTCACCGGCCGACTCCAAAAGTCAGCGGTTCCCCGTCTCAGCCCAGAAAGCTGGTAGAACAACTTTGGTGGTGTCTTTCAGCTGCCTAGCGGAGCAATGTAAAAACCGCCAGAGAACTCCTTGCTGGCACCTTCCCCGGTGGAGGTGTGCATGGGGTGCGTTTGGAACATTTTTTCACCGGCCGACTCCAAAAGTCAGCGGTTCCCCATCTCAGCCCAGAAAGCTGGTAGAACAACTTTGGTGGTGTCTTTCAGCTGCCTAGCGGAGCAATGTAAAAACCGCCAGAGAACTCCTTGCTGGCACCTTCCCCGGTGGAGGTGTGCATGGGGTGTGTTTGGAACATTTTTTCACCGGCCGACTCCAAAAGTCAGCGGTTCCCCATCTCAGCCCAGAAAGCTGGTAGAACAACTTTGGTGGTGTCTTTCAGCTGCCTAGCGGAGCAATGTAAAAACCGCCAGAGAACTCCTTGCTGGCACCTTCCCCGGTGGAGGTGTGCATGGGGTGCGTTTGGAACATTTTTTCACCGGCCGACTCCAAAAGTCAGCGGTTCCCCATCTCAGCCCAGAAAGCTGGTAGAACAACTTTGGTGGTGTCTTTCAGCTGCCTAGCGGAGCAATGTAAAAACCGCCAGAGAACTCCTTGCTGGCACCTTCCCCGGTGGAGGTGTGCATGGGGTGCGTTTGGAACATTTTTTCACCGGCCGACTCCAAAAGTCAGCGGTTCCCCATCTCAGCCCAGAAAGCTGGTAGAACAACTTTGGTGGTGTCTTTCAGCTGCCTAGCGGAGCAATGTAAAAACCGCCAGAGAACTCCTTGCTGGCACCTTCCCCGGTGGAGGTGTGCATGGGGTGCGTTTGGAACATTTTTTCACCGGCCGACTCCAAAAGTCAGCGGTTCCCCGTCTCAGCCCAGAAAGCTGGTAGAACAACTTTGGTGGTGTCTTTCAGCTGCCTAGCGGAGCAATGTAAAAAACCGCCAGAGAACTCCTTGCTGGCACCTTCCCCGGTGGAGGTGTGCATGGGGTGCGTTTGGAACATTTTTTCACCGGCCGACTCCAAAAGTCAGCGGTTCCCCATCTCAGCCCAGAAAGCTGGTAGAACAACTTTGGTGGTGTCTTTCAGCTGCCTAGCGGAGCAATGTAAAAACCGCCAGAGAACTCCTTGCTGGCACCTTCCCCGGTGGAGGTGTGCATGGGGTGCGTTTGGAACATTTTTTCACCGGCCGACTCCAAAAGTCAGCGGTTCCCCATCTCAGCCCAGAAAGCTGGTAGAACAACTTTGGTGGTGTCTTTCAGCTGCCTAGCGGAGCAATGTAAAAACCGCCAGAGAACTCCTTGCTGGCACCTTCCCCGGTGGAGGTGTGCATGGGGTGCGTTTGGAACATTTTTTCACCGGCCGACTCCAAAAGTCAGCGGTTCCCCAGTCTCAGCCCAGAAAGCTGGTAGAACAACTTTGGTGGTGTCTTTCAGCTGCCTAGCGGAGCAATGTAAAAACCGCCAGAGAACTCCTTGCTGGCACCTTCCCCGGTGGAGGTGTGCATGGGGTGTGTTTGGAACATTTTTTCACCGGCCGACTCCAAAAGTCAGCGGTTCCCCATCTCAGCCCAGAAAGCTGGTAGAACAACTTTGGTGGTGTCTTTCAGCTGCCTAGCGGAGCAATGTAAAAACCGCCAGAGAACTCCTTGCTGGCACCTTCCCCGGTGGAGGTGTGCATGGGGTGCGTTTGGAACATTTTTTCACCGGCCGACTCCAAAAGTCAGCGGTTCCCCATCTCAGCCCAGAAAGCTGGTAGAACAACTTTGGTGGTGTCTTTCAGCTGCCTAGCGGAGCAATGTAAAAACCGCCAGAGAACTCCTTGCTGGCACCTTCCCCGGTGGAGGTGTGCATGGGGTGCGTTTGGAACATTTTTTCACCGGCCGACTCCAAAAGTCAGCGGTTCCCCATCTCAGCCCAGAAAGCTGGTAGAACAACTTTGGTGGTGTCTTTCAGCTGCCTAGCGGAGCAATGTAAAAACCGCCAGAGAACTCCTTGCTGGCACCTTCCCCGGTGGAGGTGTGCATGGGGTGCGTTTGGAACATTTTTTCACCGGCCGACTCCAAAAGTCAGCGGTTCCCCATCTCAGCCCAGAAAGCTGGTAGAACAACTTTGGTGGTGTCTTTCAGCTGCCTAGCGGAGCAATGTAAAAACCGCCAGAGAACTCCTTGCTGGCACCTTCCCCGGTGGAGGTGTGCATGGGGTGTGTTTGGAACATTTTTTCACCGGCCGACTCCAAAAGTCAGCGGTTCCCCATCTCAGCCCAGAAAGCTGGTAGAACAACTTTGGTGGTGTCTTTCAGCTGCCTAGCGGAGCAATGTAAAAACCGCCAGAGAACTCCTTGCTGGCACCTTCCCCGGTGGAGGTGTGCATGGGGTGCGTTTGGAACATTTTTTCACCGGCCGACTCCAAAAAGTCAGCGGTTCCCCGTCTCAGCCCAGAAAGCTGGTAGAACAACTTTGGTGGTGTCTTTCAGCTGCCTAGCGGAGCAATGTAAAAACCGCCAGAGAACTCCTTGCTGGCACCTTCCCCGGTGGAGGTGTGCATGGGGTGCGTTTGGAACATTTTTCACCGGCCGACTCCAAAAGTCAGCGGTTCCCCATCTCAGCCCAGAAAGCTGGTAGAACAACTTTGGTGGTGTCTTTCAGCTGCCTAGCGGAGCAATGTAAAAACCGCCAGAGAACTCCTTGCTGGCACCTTCCCCGGTGGAGGTGTGCATGGGGTGCGTTTGGAACATTTTTTCACCGGCCGACTCCAAAAGTCAGCGGTTCCCCGTCTCAGCCCAGAAAGCTGGTAGAACAACTTTGGTGGTGTCTTTCAGCTGCCTAGCGGAGCAATGTAAAAACCGCCAGAGAACTCCTTGCTGGCACCTTCCCCGTTGAGGTGTGCATGGGGTGCTGTTTGTGAACATTTTTTCACCCGCCGACTCCAAAAGTCAGCGGTTCCCCATCTCAGCCCAGAAAGCTGGTAGAACAACTTTGGTGGTGTCTTTCAGCTGCCTAGCGGAGCAATGTAAAAACCGCCAGAGAACTCCTTGCTGGCACCTTCCCCGGTGGAGGTGTGCATGGGGGTGT
>NW_024427459.1:0-15396 GCF_017639655.2 Falco naumanni
CTTTTGTTTAGGGTGTTTTGAGTGTTGTCCTCTTCACGCCCTCCAAAAATTATGTTCTTTGGTTGTACTCTGTTTTGACAGTAGTGCAGTAAATGTTTCTGTTGATGACTTAGTTGTCATTACTGTAATTCTCTTGGCTTTTTCTGGAGTTGGTAGTATCACTAAGCGACCCCTGAAGGTTAGTCAGAAAGGAATGCGTACATAATACCATTGTAGGTACTTTTCATCTGTGGTGTGTTGATTATCAGCATATGGGAAATACCCTTCCAGTAATAAGCTGTCTGTCTTCATTCTTTTGTTGATAGCATATTGCTTCAGACTGCTACGTGACAGTCAGAAACACAAGCAGTTTAAGTGATAGTAGAGAGTGGACAATGGTTAAGTCATCTTTTCAAAGGCTGTATTTAATACCTCTATTTGCAAGCAGGACACAGGGGGCCACCTTTGTTTTATTGCTATGTAGATCAGTTGTAAATATTGTATTTACATGACTGTATTAATGACTGCTTAAAGCAGTCAGTATACCCAGTGTTAGGTTCGTAATACTTTGAATGGAGCAACCTAAACCCAAAGCTTGAATGGCCTTTATTCTTCCATTTGTTTTTTGTTTCCTCCCCACTGTCTAGTGGTAGGTTTTTCTTGTTTTCCTTTGTAGGGGAAATGTGCTAGTGATGTCTTAAGTAATTGCACCTCTTTGCTTCCTGAGTTGTCAAAAGTTGAAGAGGAGTTTCTACTGAGTAAACATTACAGTAATGCTTAGCAACAGATCTTGGGGATTTATTTAAACTAAAATAATGCATCTCAATGGCCAAATTGCAGTCTAGTTACGGTCACAAATAATCTAGTACAGTCAGCTGTTAAATATTAAGCTGTTAACCCTGTTCCAGGGTTAATTATTGATCTTGGAAAGCGTTGAAGGTCTGACTACGCTGGTTTTAGCTAGGAACTGCTTAGGCTCCCAAACCCACACCTATTTTCCTACTCCTACCCCCTGCCCCCTCCCAGCAGTGAGCGCAACAGTTTGTATTGGGCAACTGGCACAGTGAAGAGGATGATGAGTAGAAGGGGAAACTGAAGGACAGAGGAATGATATTTTAAGTCACTGCAGACACTGTTGTCTCCGAATATAAAGTCATATCCTGAGGTTGTAGTTACTTTTGTTAATGATAGCTACTAGAATTTTTGTTGCTGCTAGATATTCTTTTTATTTAAGCTTTAGTTTGGTTCAGCTTTTTGAAACTGATTCCAAGTGACTTGTGGTTTTCTCTGGGACCTATCAAGTGTTGAGTCTTTCTGAAAACTTCAGTTCTTTTTGTATGTGCACCTGAGTGCAATTTTGAATTTCTGCTTTTACTAAAGGCTTGCCAGAACCAATAAAACCCCAGAAGACCTGCCTGGTGCTTATATTCTCAGTAAAACTTGTGACAAAACATGAAAGCAAATAGTTTTTTAAGGCACAGTCGTAAATCATGTAACTGTGGCAAAAAGATCCCCAACCTCAACTATATTTGTTTTTAAGAATTTAGACCATTCTGGATCAACTGCTGCCTCACCCACAAACCAAGAACCTTCATCTACATCTTTGAACACTAGTGCAGATGGAGTGAGGCATCGTAATCTTCCACAAGCACAAAGCAATCCTATACCAAGCCACCAGTTCCCTTATTTAATGCAAGGGTAAGTGAGATTGAAGCAATTCTCAGTTCTTTGATACTCTTTAAAGTACTTTAAATGTTCAGGTACAAATATGTTTGTTTCACTGTCTGTAAAATTATTTGGCTAGTTCATCTTGAAGTGTTTTACGTTAGAAACATTTTGCATATGAACATTAATGTTTTTAGCTAGGACTCTGTCAAAGAGTAAGTGTTCTTAGTGCACCCTTCAGGCTGTGTTTTATTTTTTTCTTCATGCTTTCTGCCCTCAAAGTGCAGCTTGTAATACTTATCTATTGGATATAGTTGGTAATGTGGTTGATAAAATTATTGCTTCTGATTGCTTTTTCTAGTCCTTTATTGTAATTGTCAGCACTAAATTTTTACCAGAATATGATGGTTCTTAGTTCTTAACACAAAAGAGATGTAACTCTTCACTTCTCCATATTGGATTCAACTGCATAAATGATGAGGTGTTTGAGTACATGTATGTACTTGTCTATCTGCAACAATTTTAAAATATTTTCATACATACTAATGAAATGTAACTAGTGTACAATTCTAGAGCAGATCTGTTATTAGATGACTTCCAAAATTTTTTTTCTGAAAAAGCAGCTTTAGCAATTTTTAACCCACATGACCTTTGCAGCTTCTTAAAGGTTTTTTTGTATTGTATTCTTCCAAGGGGAAAATGGGAGGATAGTGCATTCTGAGATAATACCTCTCATTTCCTCGGGGAACACTTTAAAGATTTCTTTCTGGCAAGGCATTCTCCCAGTACTGCATAGATTCTAGAGATTTTCTTTGGAGAACGTTTAAACAAACTGTGGACCTGCGAACAGTCAAAATTGTTTCTGTCACTGGAAAGAAAACAGATATCAAGAACTTGTTGAAAACTTAGTAGTTTCAGTTTAATTTACATGCTTTCTTGTTGAGTTAGCCTAGACTTAACTAGTCTTACTAGTTTTAATCCTGAATTCCTTCAAGTCCTTTTTATTTTTGTATCTGAAATGTTCTGTCAAGGAAAAAACCTGCCTTCGCAATGGGTGGAGCACTTGGGTTATCCTGACTGCGTGCATCTTCGCAGAAGTGGTTTTGCTTGTCTTTGTGACAAAAGCTAGGTGACAGTAAGTTGACTGTCAAGACTGCTGTTTGGTGTAACGTAGATTAATTCTGGAAGCAATTTATTCTGTGGTGCAAATTACTAATCTGTAAGAAGTTTTAATGTTTTTCTAATTAGCTTTTCATGTAAACAGAGTGAGTTTTTTGTCGGTATGCATGGTGAACTGAATAGGTGAAGGAACTTCAAAAAGGCAACAGAACCATTGGTCAGTCTTCTAGCTGAAATAATTCCATTAAAATACAGTGGGAATCGTGAATTTGAAAGACTTTACTGTGTTTGAAAGAGAAACTTAAAAATTCCAAGTCTGCGTCTGTATTAGCAAGTAATGTGGATCTGTAGACTGAAAGAGATGCTGAAAACCTGACATCAACACTGCACATATTTCAGGGTTTTCAGTCTTATTTGGGCTACCTATTGGTCACCAGCAATAGGTGCCTATTTGTGGCTAAGGTGCATTAGCAGTGCACCTAAATTGCATCCTTTAATTTAGTGTAATCCAAAAGGAATCCAGACGGTGATCCAAGAGCATTCTGTGATGCAAACAAAACTGTAGTAAGAGGAAGTGACTGGAGATTTGCTTCAGAAGTGCATTCCTGATCTGAACAGAAATGCCAATAAATGAACCCTAAATAATCTTAGGCCCTTTTTATAAAAGTAATTTAATGGAATGCTGTCAGAACTTAAGGTAGATCTTTGTCAACTGCTGGGTACCGTGGTGCTCTGCTCAACTCCAAATAGTGTGTGCCAGGACCTGCTGTAGTCTGCTGTCTTGAGGAAACCCTTTTTAATGCTTTTAGTGATCTTCTCAGATGTATCTGGTTTTGCTTCAGACAGCTGCTGCTTGTATTCCAGCAATAAGAAATGCCTTCTGTGTTTTAGCTGCTCTCTTAAACATCATTTGGGGCAAAGAAATCCAGCTTTAGTGTAATTTATACAGGGACTGAGGCTTGTTAGGAACAGTGAATATTTGTAGCTGGAATCTGTGTGACTTTGTGGATTTTTCTTCCTGTTTCATGACCAGACCCACTTAATCTAGCTGCATGATAGGCTTTACTGATGGGCAAAAGGTCTTCAGATGTTTGAAAACACATGTGAGGGTCAGGTTTCTTCAGTGTTTTGCAACACTTAAATTCATTAATGAACTTGTACAAATAACTTAACCACCTAACATTCATATTACTTATGGTTTTGATTGTTTCTCAGTTGCTGATAGAAAGCCTCAGTATGCAAGTTGAATATCTTTTGGGAAAACAGCTCATTCAGATTGCTAAAATGTTATAGAGAAAGCAACTTAAAACTTTCTGTTGCTTTTGAGCTGTTGTATATGCTGTTTTCTAAAAACCTAGACTTGAGGTGGGACTGAGCAAATAGCTTGTATCTACCAAGTTAGTCTTTTGAAGTGGAGAGCAAGTGCAGCATTGCCTGCTCCTGTGGACTTAGTCGTGGATCAGGGCCCCATTGTGCTACGCAGCTACAGACAGAACAGGTGGGCTCAGTCCTGAAACAGCTTGCATTTCAGATTGGAGGGTACTTGGAAGCTGTAAACAGACAAGAAACATCAAGGCAGTGAGATTATTTGTCAAGTGTGGGCAGCCTATCTAGTGAAATGTTTTTGTATTGTGTGTATATAGTACTGCTTGAAAGTGAACAACAAAATGACATATGACAGCACACAGTATGTTCTACCACGTAAATACCTTGCTTCTTCAGTAGCCTTGTCTTGCAGTATTTTTTTCTTAAGGTAGCAAATAACATAGTGGAGGATATTGAAATGTCACTTGACGTTGATATCTCAGACTCATGAGATGAACCCTAAATGAGATGTCTTTTTGGGTCAAGGTCACTAAACAAATGCAGTTGTAGTCAGTGATGCAGATGACAGAGATTGGGCTTTTAAGTCTGAATTAAAAGGTCTTACTTTTCCGCTAGGGGGTGAGCAGTGTCTTCATGATGACGCTAGCTAACTAGTCTGACTTTATCCTCAAACTGAATCCCAGTTTAGCTGTCTTCTATAGACCAGAAGTAATAATGGTGAGCTTTCTAGCCATTTAAGGGCTAGCATGCCTCTTTCAGAATATTCTGAAGCTGCCTCTACCATTTGAATCTTAAAAAGTTTTCTGACTTACCTAACTGTTCTTCTGCAGTCTGCTGTGCTTTGTTCTCCAGTCCTGGAATGCCTGTGACTATCCAGTTTGTTTCTCTGCTCTTGTGCTGTTGCTGCCATTCTTTTGAAATACTTTGCTTCCTGCCTCTTTCTCCTCCCTTTGGAAAAAGAGGAGGAGAAAGCATGTGCTACTTCCCTTTTTCTTCTAACAGCAGGACGGCTTGCTTTGCTGAGAAGAGCCTCTTCCTTTGGAGAGGTTCTCACTGAAATACATTACTTTTTGTTTGGAGTTGTTCCTGAATTTCATAAGCTAACTTAATACCCTAGCAGCTGTAATAGCTGTGTAATTGACAGCAACTGTGTTGTTCTGATTTTTGATGAGCAAACAAAATACTGCTGTGCTATTTGGCATTGTGAGCCAGAGGCCAGTTCGTAAATGTTGGTGTCTTATTTTTTTCTCGTTAATGGAGTGAGATCTTGAACAGATGTGTTGTGCTTCTCAAAAAGTCACATCTAGAAAAGCTGTGGAGGGAAAAAACCACAACCAACAACAATAACACACCCCCCCCCCCCCCCCCCCCCCTATTTAAATGGGAAAGGAAAGAACATGATGCAACTGAAACCTTTTCTAGTTTGTCTTGGTTGACTGGTTTCTGAATCTACATCAAGAAAGCAACTTTTGAAAGAGTTTGGAGGGAAGTAGAGGTTTAAATCCTGCAGTATTTGTAAAAGTTGTGCCTATAGCTCTCCCTCACAGATACAAGGCCTCTCAACTTTGTTGAGCTCATCTTAGCGGTTTCAAAGAAGAACCCTAGAATCTGTAACTGATGAGAAAAAAATTGGTGAATTTCTGCAGGACTTGGGCAAGTTTAGTAGCATTGCTTATTGGTGACTGAGCTGGAGAAATAGGTGTCATTGAACAGAGAGTGGTCCTGTCTGTTCACATCCCCATGTAATATTCTGCTTGCTTGAAATTGAGACATTGCTCAGTGATTTGTCACACCAAGTGCTTAATGACACCCATGTAGAATATTTGAATCATCTTTACTTTTCGAGGGTCAGATGTTTTGTGAGGTTCAGTGCTCTGTTAACTTTGGAGGAGTCTTACTTCTCTAAGTGTTTGCCAGTTCAGGGGATAGAACAACACGTTCTTAAACCTTGCAGTTAAAAAGATAAAAGCGTGATTGATGTTTTTCAATAGCAGATGGACAGCTTTGCTGTTTGAATGTGTTAATTATGCATAAATAAGTAGCATCAGCAGGGCTGCCCATTCACCCTTGCAATTTTTGAAAGAAACCTAGAGTATTACCTGTGATTATCTTAGTTTGTATGTGGTATCAGGAAAGTAACTTTTGCTTCCCTGCCCTCCTCCTGCCCCCAGCCCCAAACTATTATAAAAGCAGGTTATGACTAAACACAAACAGTTTTAGCAGAGGTCATGGAGTTGCATGGCAGGCTCTTGTCCAGAATTATAGTGAAATACTTATTCATGTGTAACATGGAAAAAAAGATTTTAATGTCTTCCATCTTTCTGGGCATGTCTTGTATATCTGAATGCCTGGTAGACTAATGAAATCTCTTGATGATATCTTTGCAGGGAGTGCCTTACTTAGGGAACAGCTGTAGTCTGCAGTGCAATTACAGCAGTCTCAGCTTTTGCTACCTGCAGTCTGAATAAGCTTTTCTTCATGCTTTATACTCTCATGCTGTCCTGAAAGATGTCCTGGTTTACTGCAGTTCACTACATCAAAATCTTTGGGGAAAGAGTTGGAAATCTTGCCAAAACATGCTATATGCTCTAGGAGGTAAGAGAGGCTAAGAAGTTTAAAAGCAGACAAAACCAAACCTAAAACTTACATATAGGAGCTTTATCTCTCTTGCATGTGAACCAGAGTTAAAAGCCCATAGGGAGGAGAATCGAAATATGCTCAAAATATTGATGGGGGGTGGGGGAGTAAATAATTTACAATGTTCTTAGTTGCAATCTTCAGAAGCTATTGCCTTTGCTCATGTTCATTTCTTCTTGTCTTTGATCACAGTGGTATTTCAGGTATTGCTTCTAAAAGAAAGCTGTAGAAGATAGTAAGGTTTCCCTTTACAGCTTCTGCAGCACCTAAGGGTGACCTCTGAACTTGAAAGGAATTGTATGGAAGAATTTCTCCAGTTATAAACAATTAAAAAAAAAAATTCAACATGGTTTTGTCCCAGAGGTGCAGCCAGTGACAGATTTCTAAGTAGAAAAAACATAAATCCTCTTTCTGTAGAAATAACTTTGCTTATTAATTTGTTGTATGAAAGTACAGTGCTTTTTTGGAATGGGTTGGATGTTCTCGCTACCTGTTGTTTCAGTGTCATTTCAGTGCATTATTGTAGGGGGACAAATGAGAAGAAAAATGCTACTTTAATTGTTTCGGTTTTTTTAATATTTAGGGCATTTTATAAATGTGGCAGTTTAGAGCTGAGTGTTTTTCTTTAACCTTTTCTAGCAATATAGGCAGCCAATTTCCAGGCCAAGGTGTTCCTGCTGGATTTTCTATGTATCCTGCATTCAGTCCCTTACAGATGATCTGGTGGCAACAAATGTATGCACGTCAGTACTACATGCAATAGTAAGTCTGCATTATCTTGGGTAGTACTGAGTTACACTAAGGAAAGGAAGATATTAAAAAACTTAAATATTGTGTACAGGATCAAAATTTATGTGTTTATTTTGTCTGGATATGCTGTTTTACACTCAGTTTTGTCCAGCAAATTATGAAATCTAGTTTTGGATTGGAATTAGTACATTAATAAGTAAAGCTTTAAAGGAAAATGCAGTTTGTTTTGATGTGTATTACATCTGAAATTTTGTTTTTATTAGTGTAGAAAAAAAAGACAAGAAAAGGCTTAAGAATTTTGCTGCATGTTTTTTGACAAACCAGTTTTATGTTTAAATTTTTAGCCAAGCTGCTGTTTCAGCCCAAGTGACTTCCAGCTCTGAGCCAGTGAGATCTGCAGTTGCCCAGGCTGTAAATTCGGAACACGCTCCTGCAAATGAGCCTGCAGCAGTGCCAAATGTAGCCGTCCAGGAAAACAGGCCTGTAAACCCAAATGTTCAGATGAATGCACAGGGTGGCCCAGTAGTGAATGAGGAGGACTTCAACCGGGACTGGCTGGACTGGATGTACACGTTCTCTAGAGCAGCGATTCTTCTGAGCATTGTATACTTCTATTCTTCTTTCAGTTGATTTGTCATGGTAATGGGAGCCATGCTGCTGGTTTATTTGTGAGTACAACGGTTGAGTACAGCTGCAGGTCTGAAATGTGGAGTATGGTGCTAACGTATAATCAATTTAAACTGAAAAATTACCCAAATGCAGAAGTTCAGGCACTGCTCCTTTACAGTATGATGTATGTGTTTTGTTTTGTTGTTTTTTTTTAAATATTCAAACAAGTACAGAAGCTGACATAAAAATTGGATTCTCATAACACTTTTACAGTAAGTTGGGTACCACTTACACCTGAAACACAGTGCTCCTAAATATTGGTGATATTAACAGACCAGTATTACAGAAAAATAGAATTTTGGACTGGAAATTTAAAAGTGGGGCTGACGAAAGGGAAGTTCATGGAAGTCAAACATCTGCTCGACCTAAACATAAAACTCTTACCACTTGGATATAAAAGGAAAATTGCAGAGCTAAGATAAGTTATTTTTGAAAAATGAGTTAGTGGATTTGTGCGTGAGTTGTTAGGTAGAGTTAAGGTAGTTCTACTGTAATGGTGAGTACCAGATCTGGTAGAATTGCAGGGACCTAAATATTTTTTTTACAATATATCATAAAGACTTAAGCACTCTGTTATTAAGAAATACCAGTACAGTTGTCATCACATATATAAAAATAGTTCAGTGATGTAAATAGAAATGGAAATCGGCAGTAATGCTTGATATTTTGAACTGATGCCATTCATTGAGAATTTCATTATGTTGTAGTCTCAGTCCTCGCAAGGACTGTTCTGTTTCTCATGCACATGTGATAGTTGAAATCAGAGTATAGACACTTGAAAGTTTATTTACAATGGTAACATGGTTCAAGCCTTAGCTGAAACTTACATTCTCTTTTTCCAGAGAAAATAAACTTTAAAGTATGAAAACTAAGGCTCTTTGAAAATTAATATAACTTAAGTACCTAAATTTGGGGAGGAGACCCAACAAAAGTATTCTGCATATTTAATCACCTAATCATAGTAAATTAATAATCTTCTGGGACAGAGGGCTATGAACAGCTCTTTAGCAAGACTCTTCTTAATCCAGATGTCAAAGAATAGCCATTTGATCTAGAAGTAAGACTTACGGAAAAATATGCATACCTTCATTCATTTCAAAGTACTTGAAGAATTTGCTACGGTAGTTCACTAAAGCAGAAAAATCTTTTTGTTCCTTTCAAAAGAGAGGTTTTCAGCTGTTCTGTTTTCTTACATAGGCACCAAGCTGGATGGTTCCCCTTTAGACAAGAGGGAGGCCAACAACAGGCAGCCAATAATGTGGAAGTGAACCGTGATGGCCAACATGCAAATAATCCGGATCTTGAAGAGATGGTAAGTAAGAGCAGACATGTCTTTTGAGACTCCTATGTATTATACTGCAAAGCATGCTGTAATGCCTGGACAAAAAGTCAACTTTTATGAAACATAGCCAGCTTAAACAGAGAGCTTTCAGTATTGTCCTCAGTGTTTAAATTCTGCTGCTTAAATTCTGTATTTTTCTAGTCTGATAATTACTGATTGGCTCTACTTCAATCACAGACTTTCTTCGTGCTAGTTACTCGTCAGGAGGTTGTTCTCAGAGAAGTTACTTAATGTAGGAAGATACTGCTGGTTACCTTATATCAAGGCTCTGAAAAGCGGCAGTTGAATGGCTTCAATTTCTGTTTTTAAAGGAACGACTTATGGATGATGGGATTGATGAAGACAGCGGAGAAGATGCAGGTGAAGATGCCAATACAGAGCAGCAGCCTGGATTTATGGCTTCTGCTTGGTCCTTTATCACAACCTTCTTCACATCACTCATCCCGGAAGGGCCTCCACAGGTTGGCAATTAAAAATGGAAAAGGAACTGTGTCAGGCAGCCTCAGTAGCCATACATAGAAGTGGAGCAGATTCTAGAGAGTGTTTTAAATACAGTGCAATTTCTGAAAATCTATAATGTTATCTTTTTGATTATGGTGTACAAAAATGTGTATTTTTTTCGGCTTTCTCATGCATTGAACATTTTAAGCACAAGTGGACTACTAAATGCTTTCTTTAAGATTCTTCTTTTTCTGAAGAATAAAATGTAAAGATATTGGTCTTCCATGTTTTATTTTAATTTCATATGTGTATTATACGGAGGCAAAAAGCTTGTACTTAATCTGCACCATTACATCTTTAAAGAGCTGTTAAAAATAGAAATGTTGACGGACCTTTCCAAATGCTATCTATTCATCTGAATATCATTAATGTGTCATGCCAGTTCTATGCAGGGTATGAATTACTGCTTGAGATTAGGAGTTTACATCATTCCTGAAAGAATGCTGTGAACACAAGGATTACGTGTTAATGGCATAGTCTTCACACCACAAAATCCTAAGCCTCTTACACATTTAGAAAGGTAAAAGCCTTCTCTTGAGGCTATACTGAAGTTCATTAAAGTCGAAGATGTTTGACAGCTCTTCAAAGACAATTGACAGTGATGGGATAAACCTTAAATGTTTGATACATACAGTACTTTTTAAGAAAAATATAGCTGTACCGGGAAAACCATGTACACTAGGGTTTTTTAATAAAAATTGTTACGGTAACTCTTTTGGATGTTTGTATGCATACTTGAATGCAAACAGCTAAATAGTGCATCATTAAGGATGAAAAATATGATGATTTGAGTGGAATAAAGTTGTTATGGTGGCATTACTGATATTGACTGAAGTGGTGTGTTTGTAGCAGCACATACACAGTTGCGGGTGTGATCTGAACAGCAGGATATTGGTATTCTTAATTAATCCAATTAAAACTAAGAAAAGGAAGATTGTACATGAGATAATAGCACAGTGCTACTGTCAGGCTTTTGGCTGCTTTCTTTAGATTTTAATAATAGTCAAAAGTTATATTTGGTTTTGTTCCTAATTGTGAAGTTACCATGTGCTATCTAACTTAGAATCTTTGCAGCCATTTTTCCTACAACCAAGAGAAAGCCTGTCCAACTTCCTAATTTCCAAATAACAGGTCAAAACTTTCAAATAGGTCTGAACAAGTGAGAAATAGGGGGTTTATATTTTGCTTGCTCGTGACTGCTGAAGCTATGCAGCGAAGTTTTGAAACTTAAAAAATTTTCTTTGGGTTTATACTCCGAATTATCTATCAGGATTTCTAGGCCTTATTTAAAGTTGACTCAATTGGGAAAAAATAGATTTGAACAATGGTTTTAATCTAAATAGCTTAAATGGAATGGTTTTTGAGTTACAAAAGAATTCTCATTTACAAATCTGTAAGAGGAGAAATATAAATGTAAGTCTTCTATAAATGTAAGTGATTTTACTTTAAAGGCAGTAATGATGAATAAATAATGTTTAATTAGTGTTTTACTCCCATGTTACTATGGAGAGCTGCTGTCAATTTAGGTTCTTTACTGCATAAACATAAAATGCATAGACCTTGTTGAAGAAATTTTACCCTTTTAGTTTGGTGGGTGGATCTAACTTGACTAATATTTAAGAACTATTACAAAAATGTACACTTTTAAAGGAATGGCAGTGTTGATCTTGGATATAGTTATACTTATTTCTGGAATGTGTTGAAGTTTCATCTGTTTGACCTGTGTGTTCTTCCTCCCACTTTTCCCAAAAGTTTGCTTTTCTTTTTGTCCTGGGTTTAGTGTATTTGTAAGTTGTGTAGTTACAACCTGCTGGTATCCAGCTGCTAATAGCTGCTAGTTGCTTCTTGCTGTCATGGTTGCTGTTCTGAGTTTCCAGTTTTTTCTGTGCTGTAGGAAGCAGTTGATGGTAGCCCTCTGCTGTGAGCAGGCTAGATGAAGAAAGTTGCCATTACCCTGTTAGCCCTGATTTTGGTTAAAGAACATGGAATTGTTACTGCTTGTTCCTATCTGGAGAAGGAGAAATCTGTTTATGGGTTGCACAAGGTTGAAATAATGAAATGGGAGATCCTGGCAGTTGGTTAGATATTGAAGGAGATGCTCTGAGAGTTTTTTTAACTAGATTGTAGAACTGGAGCAATGGGTTGAAGAGACCAGACTTACGTGAGAACATTTTAAGGCCACTGAAACCTTCCAGCTTCCAGAACCTTCCCAAGATCCAAGCAAGGAAAAGCAAAATGGTGGTTATTGAGGAAAATGAGTTGAATTAAGAAAGAGATATGAAGCATCAGCAAAAAGTAGTGAAAGAGTTGGAGGCAGAGGAAAGCCAATGGGAGGAGCAAAGATAACAGAAAGTGTGATCATGAATAAATATGAGGATTGAAGAGCAGACTGAGGCAAGAGAGGTGCTTTTTTTTTTTTCTTAGTAAAGGAAAGAATTTGATGAAAACCAGTCAGATCAGGTCTTTGTTTTATGGGTTTCTGAGCAATTCATGTGTAAATTGAACAGCATGAAATATGCAACAGGTGATGATGGAAATGAAAACCCTAGGAAAACAGTTGCTTTTTCTTAGTGCATCCTTGGAGGAACGGTGCTGTAGCATAAAACAAAACGCCATTATGTGGTACACGGCTGTAGGCAAAGGTAAATGCTGAATCGTAGCAAAATTGTAGCATGAGATGGAACGAAAAGCATGAGGATTAAGCCAGCATAGGGTGTGCCCCAGTATTGATGGTTCTGTAACGTACCCATGCATAACTCACTTTTTCTGTATGCAAAGTTGTAAAGGTGATTGGCATTCATTCTTGCTTTTACCTTACAGGAAAACTTGAAATGACAGGTACCCTACACTTAGAGGAAGTCTGTGTATCTAATAGCAAGTCTGTGCCAGCTTGTGCAACACCTCACGGTGCGTAAGGCAGAGACAGTCACACAAGGAATAGACACAAGACTGAAGCGTATTCCTTCCGTAATACTTCTTGCTGTGAAGAGAGATGAGATCAGCATGCTGGTTGGAGCAGATGTATGGAAAGAGCAACACATAGCTACTCCTTTGCATGATTTCTCAATGTTGTGCTTACTCTGAGAAATACTCCGCAACTGATACATATGCATACATCTGCATTGATGGCTACATTTTACATTGTGTTTAGCAATGCCACTGTTGGTTTCGTGAACAAGTGTGACACAAACTCACACTGGGGAATTCTTGGGTGCAAAATAGTCATCAAAGTGATCTTTTTTCTTCTCCTAAGTTGTGGGCTCATGAGTTCTTGCTCATCCTGCTGTTTGGTGTGGAGACCTTTCCAGTTGCTCCCTGTTGCCCTTAAATGCAGGTAACTCACAGAGAAATTATCACATGGTACTTCAGGAAAAGGCTGCTTCTGTCTCAGACCTACTTCACTATCTTTTTACTATTGCTGCAGCAGAAGGGGAAAAAAAATCCATCGTGTTCAAGGTTTGTAGTAGTAACAGGTGATGCAAAATCACATTGTTCCATCATGTGGTTTCGCTGCTTGTGCCCTGTACAACCTAAAAGTTTTCTAGTCTAAGCTTTTTCTCAGCATCCTTTATTATTATCACAAGGAAGCAATTCAGAATTTACCCCATCCTGATGATTGTAAACTGACCTATTTTTTCTGGATGTGTTCAGGTGGGCAGAGATACAATCCTAGCCTGGCTGGTTGCACCTTTGTAAATTAGGTTGCAGGCCTGTATTTACTCAGGTGCAAGCCGGGAGTGATACTGCTGCGTGTGCTGGGCAAGCTTTGATGCTTCAGGCGTTGAGGCTCGCTATGTTAATGCCAGCATGGCTTTGCGTGTGGGTGATGCTCCTTCAGATTACAGTGTTAGTATAGGTGGGGTGATGCAAACTGGGAATGAGTTTACTTTATCGCTCACAGCCCTGGTTTGCTTCAAAGCTGCTGTTTGTCTGAGTAACAGGATAATACAAGGTAATAAATATGTTTCATCGTGATTCTTGTCTCAAAAAAGGGGGTTCAGCCATTCCACGTGGCGGTGGCTCTACGTGGGCACTACGTCTACCCTGCCTGTTCAGCTACTGCTGCGTGGGAGGCAGCTTCTTGCTCTTGGCTGGATTTATCCCCTTGCAGCTGTCTGCGCAAGGCCTTGCTTTTGAAAGAAGCTGTAGCTGTTTATATTTATTCACAAGCCGACCCACCCAGTAGCACTGGTTGGAGAGGAGGGACGCGCATACTGGACCTGAAAGAACTAGCCGTAAAAAGGCTGGGGCTGGCAAACTTCATTTTCTTCTCTTACATTTTCCAGAGCTAAGCACAGCATCCAGTGGGAGAATGCACAGCCTGTGTAGACAGTATTTCCACTTCTTTATGAAGTTGTTAATTTGTGCTTGTTTTCAAGCTTTATATGTTGTTTAAATAACATGAGGAAATGTTGCTGTATAACAATAAATACTCAGCCTCTTTTTTTTTTTTTTTTCTTCCTTAATTTATATCAGTGCTACTGATGTGACTTCACTGCTTGAGCTGCAGTTGTTCTGTTGAGCTCTAACTTTCATTTAATGTTTGCTCCATGGCCATAGGTGTTACAGGCCGGGTCTGTAATAAAGCTGGTGCTAAAATTTTCAAGGTTGTGGGAGGAATAAGAAGGGCAAGAAGGATTATGTGCCTAGAACTTTGTTCAGACTTCTCTGTCTGGTGATGTTAACTGGTTTCCCTCATCCTCATGTGGTTTTAGCTGTCCTAGGAATAAACCTGCAAAACAAGTGGTTATTTTTGGAGCAGGGAGCTTCTAATACTAGGGCAGCCACGGTTTAAATCTCTGGGTGCCGAGGTGCGTGCGAGTGGGACAGCGCTTACAGAAAGATGTCAACTCTTCCCCCCCCCCCCCCCCCCCCCAGTTTTGCAGAATCTGTGAGGAGTCTATAGATGGAAGTAAATTGAATTGTGGCTATATGTTCATTTTTAAATTCTGGGGTTTTTGTGTGCATGCGTTTTCTTTACCGTTTTAGAAACTCTGTGCTGACCTGAAGTGCTGGTTGGAAAAGAAAGCTGAACCTGGCCTCTGTGGGAGAGTTCACACGTTTGGGTGGCCTTTTTGCAGCGTTTTGGTGAGTGGCCTGGTGCGAGGTGAAGCTGTAGTAAGGAAATAACTGCGGCGACGTGGAAATACACCGCGGTGAAAATAAACGAGCCAACTGCCTAGCCGATCCACGCTCCGTGCGGAGATAATTAAGGAAACGAGCAATAACCAAAATAAGAAAACGCGTCCTGCCTGACGGGGTGGTTCGGGGGAGCCTCCCCAGCACCCCGGGGCGCCGTGCGGGCAGGACACCCTGCGGGCGGCGCTACCCCAGCACCCCGCTAGATGGCGCCGCGGCTCCGCGCCCTGGCCCCGCACCCCGGGGGGCGCCAGCCGCGTGCTCCGACC
>NW_024427459.1:15496-17304 GCF_017639655.2 Falco naumanni
CAAGCTTTATATGTTGTTTAAATAACATGAGGAAATGTTGCTGTATAACAATAAATACTCAGCCTCTTTTTTTTTTTTTTTTCTTCCTTAATTTATATCAGTGCTACTGATGTGACTTCACTGCTTGAGCTGCAGTTGTTCTGTTGAGCTCTAACTTTCATTTAATGTTTGCTCCATGGCCATAGGTGTTACAGGCCGGGTCTGTAATAAAGCTGGTGCTAAAATTTTCAAGGTTGTGGGAGGAATAAGAAGGGCAAGAAGGATTATGTGCCTAGAACTTTGTTCAGACTTCTCTGTCTGGTGATGTTAACTGGTTTCCCTCATCCTCATGTGGTTTTAGCTGTCCTAGGAATAAACCTGCAAAACAAGTGGTTATTTTTGGAGCAGGGAGCTTCTAATACTAGGGCAGCCACGGTTTAAATCTCTGGGTGCCGAGGTGCGTGCGAGTGGGACAGCGCTTACAGAAAGATGTCAACTCTTCCCCCCCCCCCCCCCCCCCCCCAGTTTTGCAGAATCTGTGAGGAGTCTATAGATGGAAGTAAATTGAATTGTGGCTATATGTTCATTTTTAAATTCTGGGGTTTTTGTGTGCATGCGTTTTCTTTACCGTTTTAGAAACTCTGTGCTGACCTGAAGTGCTGGTTGGAAAAGAAAGCTGAACCTGGCCTCTGTGGGAGAGTTCACACGTTTGGGTGGCCTTTTTGCAGCGTTTTGGTGAGTGGCCTGGTGCGAGGTGAAGCTGTAGTAAGGAAATAACTGCGGCGACGTGGAAATACACCGCGGTGAAAATAAACGAGCCAACTGCCTAGCCGATCCACGCTCCGTGCGGAGATAATTAAGGAAACGAGCAATAACCAAAATAAGAAAACGCGTCCTGCCTGACGGGGTGGTTCGGGGGAGCCTCCCCAGCACCCCGGGGCGCCGTGCGGGCAGGACACCCTGCGGGCGGCGCTACCCCAGCACCCCGCTAGATGGCGCCGCGGCTCCGCGCCCTGGCCCCGCACCCCGGGGGGCGCCAGCCGCGTGCTCCGACCTGGCGAGCCGAGCGGGGGGGCGCAGCCTGGCGAGAAAGCTGTTCCTTTTCACTCCGACCGAGCAGCCTTGCGAGCGGCAGGCGTGCCGTTCCCCCTCACCAGCTAGCCGGTGCTTTTGGGGGAGGCTGGGTACCTTTCCCTTAAAAACAAAAACAAAAACAAAAAAACATCACTAACCCAAACCCTTCTGCGGTCCCCTCTGCAGAACTGAGTTACTGCAATGGGCACGAAGGTGTGCTGCTCTGCTGCTGCTACAAAACGCGCGTCCTGACTGAAATAGGTGGCGTGAAGCATTGCGAGGGGTGTGAAATCTCTCCCACTGTTGCATCTCTTTCCTGGCCCGAAGGCTTCGTGTCCAAGGGCTCTGCCTGTAGCTTGCCCCTTCCCGAGCAGTTAGATTCTCATGTTGGGATGTGTGTGGTAACAATGCTGTAATGGGTTAGGCACCCTGCTGTCTTCTTCATCTGGTTGAAAAAAAACAGCCTCCAGATTATGCGATGCTGAGCTGCCTCTGGGAAACGTGGAATCATCGGTTTGTGGGTCGTATGCTAGTTTTCCAGCACTGTTGAGTTTTTAGTTTTTCCCCTCTATGGCCACAAGGATGGGGTCTAACATGTAAGTTACGGCACAAACATCATTAAGGTGATGAATATGCCTGGCTTGGTCTTGCTAAGTCTTAAATGAATCTTTCTGCCTATTAATTATAATGCAAAAGACAGCATGGGTCTTCCTAGCGACTAGCTGTGATGTACAGTTCTTCAGAGCAAGTATTAT
>NW_024427459.1:17804-29291 GCF_017639655.2 Falco naumanni
GACCGTCTGACAACAGCCGACGTAGCATTACCTCATGGCAGAAAAAAGAGAGTGTATCTGTCTCATGGGCCCGTTTGAAAGACGCAGACCGCAAGATCAGAGAGCTCCCATCCTCCAAAGGTCAGCTGTGCTCCTGACGTCTGTAGAGCAAACAGGCGCTCCTCTCCTGAGATGAATTTCCCTTAATTTCCAAAAACAGTTCTGGGTGGTGAGACAAAGCAAGGATGGCACAGCATATAGATGATTTCATCTTTGGGCTGGTTCTGTGTATTTCTCGTGTGGTCTACAGCAGATGGCTTTAAAAAAAGACCAAAGCCCCCGCTCTGGCAGGAGTTGTGTGTTATGAACTGTGCGGCCTGCAAGCACAAGGTCTCCGGAGGGACAAGCCACGAACGACTCGGCCAGCCCCACCAGGACTATGGTACAGGAGAAGGTGGCTGTGAAGCGTGACAGAGGCTGGCGAGGATGTGCCTGGGACCTGGCCAGCACTGCTGGAGCGCCAGCCCTTTGCCGGGGTACAGCACAGCTCAGTGCGCCCCCGGATGAGCCCTGAGAGACGACCCTGAAGCAATGCCTGGGTGCTGCTGCACCTCAAAGCGCAGGTTTTGGGCTGGAAGAAGCAGCAGGAGCGTGCTCAGCTGGGCAATGTACCAGGGCTGAGAAACCTTTGGCTTTTCAACACAATGCTGTCGCACAGTTGTGAACTGAGAAAAAATCTTATGGGTCCCACTTATCCCAAGTGTAACGTGGCTGAAGTCAGCATGCTTGACCTCTTGGTTTGATGCCCTACGAATAGCAGTGTCACAGCTGCCTCTTAGCTGCCTGGATTTTATTAACCTTGCCAGTTTTGCTCAGCTATCAAAAGAGATTCAGGGAGCTTAAAAACCAGAACCACCACCCTGGCTCTAAAATAACTGTGTCTTAACCTGCCAACCCTGTCCCTACAGGGGCAGGCTTGGGAGTTTCACAGCCACCTTGATCTCACCAAGGGACCCGGTAGCAATAATGGAAATACAGGGGTGCTTTCCCCCCCCCCCCCCACATCCCCCTGAAGGATTCCTTCACAATTGCTGTATTTTATCCTAATTGATAGGCGCTGGTTTGCTCTGCTAGGATGACTCTGCCTTTCCCACGAGAGAGCACCTGATCCTACTCTAGTTGAAGTCAAGGGCATTTTTGGCACTCGTCGTGATGGGAGCAGATGCAGACTCACAGAGAGTTTTGTTGGGGGACCTCACGCTTCAGCGGGGCTTGCCTTGGGTGCCACGGTGCTTTCGCCTCAATGGAGCTGCTTTAGTGACGCACATGTTCCCTTCTATTTCTTCTAGAGCAGCAGTGTCAGTAAGGTCAACTCTTGTCATTCTGAGACGTCAGGGGAGAAAACGCTTACTGAGGAGCCGGACCGGTCCCCAGGCGCAGATGCTTTAGTATAATTTGCAAGCCCAGCACGCATCTGCAGATTGCGCCTTAGCAACAAGCACACAGTGTGGCTGAAGTATAAAGCCAAGTAAGCAGTGGGGTTTTTTTTTCTTCCTTACTTTTTTTCCCCCCCTCTTCTTTGTATGAGTCTTTTAAAATAGGCTTTTGCTTTTAAGCAGGAATTGGTTTGGATCCCTTCACTGGGCGTTGCACTGGGAACATTTGTAGCTGCTGAGCTGGCTCGTGATTAAGTTTTTTCCATCTCTGCTTGCTGTTCGGCAGTGGCCCTAGCAGTCCTGCGTCAGGCATCAAACTCTTGCTTCTCCTCAAAGCAATTACAGATTTCAGCTTCTGTCTTTTTTCACTCATTGGAAAAACTCTTGACTGCCCTAAAGCTCTGCCACCTCTTGGTATTTCTGGAAGTTTCTGGCAGCTTGGTTATGGTGATGGCTTGAAGAATGTGCTTACCGGACTAAAAGCCGCCACGTTTTCTTCTACACACAAGGCTTCTGTGGGATCAAGGAAACCTCTTATGTGCCAAGCACGAACTGGGCTCTCAGAAAACTGAGGGGAAGAGGATACTATGAGCACCGTTTGGCCATCCCTTCTTCACCTACACAGAGAGTCTAGCGGATGCTGTTGTCCACTAGCGATGAGTAAATTAGTCACTGTCAGCAATAATTACACTAGATCTGTGTCTTTGCTCAGGGATGCGGGGTGAGGGAATCTTCTACCATGAAATGTTTTTTATTAGTAGCTGTTTGTGTTGGTATTCAATGCATTTTTATTATAATAATCATTCTGCACTTTGGACAGCGATCATTTGAACTTGACGTTTCAGCAGCAGGAAAGAGATCACATACTGGAGCTGGTCAGGAAAGCTGAAACTACGAACAAAGAGCTTGTTATTTTCTCACTGTATTTTCTCACTGCTGTAGCCTTTTTTTTTTTCCTTTTTTTTTTTTTTCTTACTGCATTATTATTTAGTTCCTGCCCTTCTGACTCTCAACGGGGATAAACCTACTGACCTCAGCAGCAGATGTATTTTTAGATGTACTGTTTTAGCTAGACGGTTGCTTTGGAGGGGGCTGTTAGCACGTGTTCCTTTGAATTTGTGCTTTTTTATGATTCGGAATACAGTTAGCAGCAGCCTTCAGTGCCTTTGAAGGGGATGGCCTTGCTGCTTTTCTGTTGCTCTTTTACGGACTTCCTTGACAGGTCAAAGTTCTCTCTGTCAATTAAATAGTTTGGTCGCTTTTGATCTGTAACATATTTGATACCGTTAATAACACTACTAAATAAACAAATTGTTTACCCTAGGTTTGACTCCCTAAGAAACAGAAGGGAGGACTGTTTTAACATGGAAATACACATGTAATAGTCAGAATTTATTAGTCAGCATCACAGAGCTATTCGTTGTCAGAAGACGCACTGACGCTGCTCACCTGTCTTGTGGTTTATCTGTACACTTCATTACTTGAGCGATAATGTTACAACACAAAAAATGCCTGGAAGACTGTGATGCCAGTTAGTTCCTGGACTTCATTCTTCAAATCAAAATTAATTGTGATATATGTATGTATAGGGAAAAAAAAAAAAAGGTGGGAAAATTTGAGAGACTATTATAGAAGGCTTGGTTTTTTTAATACTCTTCCGCGAGACGGTGTGACAGACAAGCTGATAGCTATTTGTACACAGTACTCTCCCCTTTTCTGCTGGGATTGCCGACCCTAAAAGTTTGCCCTTAATTTCCCACACAAACGCCACCAGGTGGCTGTATCTGTCAGCTGTAGGTTAGGAAGTGTTTGGGGTGGAGGAGAGCTCTCGGCGGCCAAGGCTGCCGCTCTGAAAGGAATGATGTCTGCACGCCAGGCTCCCCTCCGGTAATGTAGTCGTAGCTGCAAAGGTAATGGGAACTAGGAGTAATTTGTTTTAAACCGCCAGGGACAACAACAGGACAAAAATCGTGACAAAACCCAAAGAGAAGGACACAAAAATCAGTACCCATGATTTAGAAACTTAGGATGCTCTGTGGGATTTGGTCCTTCTTTGTAATGAACATTTTTCTGACCTCTGTCTCAGTGTTACTTTCTTCTGATATTTTCAACAGTAAAATAAAGCATTTGTGTGGAACAGGGGCCACTTCAAAACGATAAGGAACAGCCCCCAAATAATTAAATTCAATGACAAACTACAAAGTACACTGGCTGATGGCTATGCAGATACATGTGGCTAAACAACTCCCCCTCTTCCTCTTCAGGGCACAGTCACTGAGGTTTCAGGTGCGTAACGTAATGAAAACACAGGTGCTTTTTGGCTATTCTGTCAGACACCCCTCTCCTCCAGCTTTCCCAAGGTGTGCAAAGTTTAAAGGCAAGGCGATGGAGGATGTCTCAGTGGCTGCGGTTCCACCTCATGCTGGCCCAGAGCTCAGCTCTGGGAGTATCCCAATCCCACCCCCGATGGAAAAAGCTGCTCCTGGGGCACGCTGGGGGGAAACCGGGTCTGTCTCCAACAAGGAGGCATGCCCTACATGCCTGGCCCAAGTACAAGCCCCCAGCAGCCTTGAAAGGCAGAGAGGAATCTCCCTGGGCTACCTCTGTCACTTCTACTTTGTAGGAACTGACCTGTGCTCTGGCCGGGACACTTACTGGGCAGCTGGGAAAAGCAGCATCATTTTCCATTTCACTGCCTTCTCATTGACCCTGTCTGCTGCAAAGAGAAATTCCCTTCACTGCTTTGTATACGGTGTTATATCCAGCCCATGTCCTTTTTGCCTGTACCTATACGGACACCTATCGTGTAGCAAAAATAAACATCGGAAGATGATTAATCCTGGAGCCCCAGTTCCCTCACAAAAAAATCAATAAAGACTTTTCCTTGCTATGTTTCCAGGTAAAAGAAGAGAGGAAAATCTTCATTACGACTGACAGGCCCCTTCCCTGGAGCAGAAAGGTTTTCCTTTACATCTGGCGGAGAAAACACCGCGTTTTGCGCCTGCCTGATGCTGTTGCTATGGCAATTCAACCTCACACTTCTATCAGAGGCAGCAAAGCCCTGAGAGTATGTGCAGAGCAAACAGAGCAGGGAGAGGGCTCTGCTGAGGGCTGCTGGGTGGCTCGGGACTTTGCCTCCACTGTTCCCCTGTCTGAAAGATGTGTAACTTAGGTTTCTTAAACAATTTTGGAAAGAACCCCAACTGAGCACATGATGCTGCCTGGGAATCTTCTTGCCAGTGGGTTGTGTTTGGGCTGCTTCCCATGCTTCTGGGTGTGCTGGGCTGCAGGCTCTGAGCGTGCCTTCGGGGCCCCACCAGCCCAGGCTGCCCTGATGCCTTCTGCTGCAGCAGGGCCGCCCCTGTTTGCAGCCTGTCTCCTCTCATGCACAGATGCATGGGTCGTTGTTAGGCAGCTATAGGCAGCCCTAGGCTTTTTAAAGTGCTCACCATTTCCTCGAGTTCCTTTTCTGGTGCCTAAATCTTCCCGAGGTACCCTTGTAAGTGGTCTGAATTCACCCGAAAGTGCACGGGGGCCATGTGACCTTCAGTGAAGTAAGATGCAGACCATCTGTCCCCACTACCTTGCTTCCCAAATGTCCCAAGCGAATGCACATTTTGGCTGAGAACTTCCGTACCAGATTTAATTCCAGAATGACTTTTCATCGTTCAAACACAACTAACAAACTAGGGAGTGTGTGTGGTGTAATGAGCACCCAGAGCTCTTTCTTGGCTCAGCTACTGCTTTGTTACCAGAGCATCGCATACGAGGACATGAGAGATTGACCTTAATCATTCATTGATCGGTGCCCATCTTGCCAGACATTGCAAGAAGGAAAGACTTGCCCTGGAGAGAAATCCCTGTTTATCAGCGCGTTTCTGGCAACAAGAGAGAAATAATGTGATGAGAGATGCAGCTAACGACTGCAGAGTACCGTGCACTCGCTGGAAGAAAGGAACTTTAGTTGTACAAAGTGTTATTCCCATTAAAAGATAATTTTCTATGGAAAATAAACCCCCAAAGCTCAGAGAAGTGTCATAGGTGAGACATTTTGCAGGAGCGGTCTGCAAACTGGGACCATGCGCGGCAATCAGTTAGCTGAGGGGAATTTGCTCGAGCTTGTCTAGACAGCAATTAACATGATGAGGCATGTTTGCAGGGCACCGGGGGGCGGGGGGCGGATGGCGCCAAGGAAAGGTAACACCTTTCCGGTGTTAATTGTTGGCTGTTAATTGACGGCAGTTAACCACCAATCGGGGATTGCCTAGTATGCAAGGCTTAGCTTCAAGAACCAATCTGTTTAAAACGCGCAGCTTCTGAAAGTGTATATAAGCTGGTGCTTCTGTACAATAAATTGACATTTGCTTGCATCAAGCTGCGTCCCGTCTCTTCGTTCGCCGCAAATTGGTGACCCCGACGTGATGCGTTTAAGGATCTAACGTGAAGGGCTCTCGAATCGCCTATCTGAGCGACGTGCAGCGAATCCCACAGAACTTTGAATGATCTGCTGAAAGGAAGCGGGAGCCGGCCAGAAATCCCTCCGGAGCTGAGAGGTGAGCTGTGGGAAATCCGTAACGGGGAATCAGGGTTCGTCCCCAGAAAGAGACGTATATGGACTCATGAAGGGTCTCCTAGTCAGATCAGGGAGTCCGTGCCTCAGTTTCCTCAAATGGTGACCCCTATGGTGGTGTTCCGAAGCCTTGGAAGAATAAGGACGGAACTGGTCGATAAAAAAGACAGCTCGTGAAGAGGGCCGTGTTCCGGAGGAGACGGCTTGGCTGAACGATCGTCTGGCTGTCTGGACCAGGCGGACAACCTAAACCCCGAGGATAACACCTGTATTCATCGAGACAGGTGAGCAGCCAAGAAACTTTAGAGACTTTGAAAGAATGAAAGTGTGCACATACAGCAGCCAGTTGTATGATGCTGCCGCGGGGGGGAACTCCGTGTCGGGAATGCATTTAGCATCTTGGTGGCAAATTCTGACTACTCTTTGCCAAGTGTGGACTAATTCTACTAACGGTGCTAAACCAGAGGAAGCTGTAAATTCCACCGACAGCACGACTCTTCTCAAGACACCGTCAGTGATGGCGATTCCGTCCACACCTCCTCTGCCCCCAAAGCTTCTGTCACTGATTGCAGCGACCCTCACAACACAGGACCAAGCACGGGAACAGGGCAACTCGGACAATGATTTTATTGACACTGATAAACCTTTTGATCCAGGTCCTATAGATCTGGAAAAGGAGGTAGACCTTTCCCCCACCCCCTTGTCTCTCCTGATGCATCGATTGTATTTTTGGGGAGGGTGAAAGGGAGTCTGAGGGATTGGTGGCAGGAATGCGAGTGGGAAACACTTAAGTGATGGGATTTGGGAGTCGCTATGGCATGTTCAGTATTTTGTCAGACAAATCAACCTGCAGAGTGGCAGCCTGTGCAATACGAGGCTGTTAAAGGGTTAAGCAAAGCAGTGCGGGAAGGGAGGATTCATAATACATTTGCTATGTCCCTTCTTGAAGTGATGGCAGAGCCTTATACGCTCACACTGCATGATTGGAAGTCATTGCTTTGTATGGTACTAACTGATACAGTATATGATGTGGTTATTTGATTTTTGTGAGCTATGTGTAGTGGCCTTGATTGAAAACCTTAATCGGGGAATTGCTGTTAACTATGAGCAGTTGGCTGGAGAAAATTAACTGTGCCGATTCTGTGACTCAGGCAAGGTATCCCAGGGACAACTGTTTGCAAATGAATGAGATGGCTATTAAGGCAGTCCGGATGCGGGAGTCTTGCCACAGTCTTGCAGGGTCCTAGAGAGTCACTAACTTTAATACTGACTTGATTGATTGGCTTCAGAATATTTTGCAACAAGTCGAACATCAGGAAGCTCGAGGGATGCTTTTAAAACAACTAGCTGTGATAATGCCAATGAAAATTGTAAACGGGCAGCTTTCACAATCGCAACCCCAACATGTGTCAAATGATTGTAACGCAGAGCTCACAGCAGACTGTAATTCTCAGGCTGAGTTCTGGAATGCAGCGTAACAGATTTTTGCTTCTCTAATCTCTTCTGTAAGAATAGTACACGCTCTTAACTTGCTTAGTAAATCAGGCTACTGGCTTGCTAAACAAAGTAATACTACAAATACTGTTCTTTTTTTTTCTGGCTTATTAACAGATGTTGATTCTGTCCATCATATGTTGCTACAGAACCGAGTTGCTATTGATTTTTATTATTAGCACAGGGACACAAGTGTGAAGACTTTGATAGGATGTGTTAGGTGAATCTGAGTGACCGCTGTGAATTAATTTACAAAAGTATACAAAACTCAAAAGCCTTAAAACAAAGATCTGCAACAGAGCCAGGGGCGGGATGCCTTTGGTCTCTTCTCACGGCTGGGAAACTTTGGGCCATGACTCAAAAGTATTACAGGATTTATTATAATTATCTTTAACCACCTTAGTGACGTTTGCCTTAGGTCTCCCATGCTTTTTTTTCTGTATCCAGTGTTTAGTTGATTGTAACATAAAGCAGGTCATGGTCACCCAGCTACGTACAGCCTTTGCCTCCTTGCAACTAACAAGCAAAAAAGGGGAGGATAGAGAATGTCTGAGGAGATATACAGGAGAGGAAACTGGAGAATATTTGACCTAACAAGAGATGAGAGAACAGCTAGGTGTTGTGAAGGAGAATAGGAAAGATAAACATGGCTATCTAGTGTTTAATGGGTGTCTGCACGCTTGCAGAGATATATAGCTACGTAACTGCATGAATGATTCCTGCCCTGAGCCTGGTGGAGCATACAGCTGCGGTTTGCGTCCGGGCTCAGAGATGTAAATAGGGGCTTCTTTGTTACGGTAAAAGTGTTTCTCTTTGCATAAAAAAGAGAGGGAATGAAGGGAATGACCCCAGAGGTATGTTCAGAGAAGGCATGCTATGTTTTGAACTTTTTGACTGAACCAGCTCTTGTTTGGTGTGCCCTTCCACCTATGTATAATGTTAATCCAAAAGAAGATGATATTGTTTACACTTTGAATGTCGATAATTGTCTGTCTGTAGATGTTAATGTAGTGGGAGGCTGTGATGGGAACGTGTCGCAGCCGTTCTTCTCTTATCCGGAGTAACAGCAGGGAAAGCATTAAAGAGTTAAATCACGTTGTTTGGTAGGCAGTTAAGAATGTGAGTCAAAATTGCCACTGCTTTTTGTTGTTGGTTCAAGGACACGGCTGTGAGGATTCTGATGGTATGCGCTGCGTGGATTTTAGGCGCCCCATTGCAGCAACATGTTATCAAAATCTGAGAAAACTTCAGCCTTTTTTGGCATTCATTCAATCAATTGGCAGTATTGTTTGTTTGCTATTACCTTGGTTGCTGTCATGTTTGCAAGGGCCCTGCAGAACATGGCAAACCTGGCACTAGCTGTTCAAAAACAAAAAGGGGAAATTGTAAAATTGTATGGAATAGAGACAGTGGGTTATTTTGACACTGATAATGTCTCAGTTGCTTTTTTATTTGTTCTATTACTTATACCTTGTTTTTACTTGTTCGGTTCCAAAGGTTCTTTTTGTGCAACAGGAAGGGGGAGATGCAGGAGCGGTCTGCAAACTGGGACCATGCGCGGCAATCAGTTAGCTGAGGGGGATTTGCTCGAGCTTGTCTAGACGACAATTAACATGATGAGGCATGTTTGCAGAGCACAGGGGGGCGGGAGACGGCTGGCGCCGAGGAAAGGTAACACCTTTCCTGTGTTAATTGATGGCAGTTAACCACCAATCGGGGATTGCCTAGTATGCAAGGCTTAGCTTCAAGAACCAATCTGTTTAAAACCCGCAGCTTCTGAAAGTGTCTATAAGCTGGTGCTTCTGTACAATAAATTGACATTTGCTTGCATCAAGCTGCGTCCCGTCTCTTCGTTCGCCGCAACATTTCATTAGGAGAGCATGACTGACTGAAATGAAATACTAATCAAGCAAGCTCTGAAGCAGCATGCTACAATCTTTAGCCGCTAGGACCTTGAAGAACTGGTTTTCCTACCATTTCTACTTCAGGAAATAAAAAATAAACGATGGAAATAGTCTTCTGCTTTAAGCTACTTAACCCTAACTCTGCTAGCCTCTAATTACCTTGGGTGCGAGTCACCGCATTTAATGTCAGTGCTACATCTCATTTAGCATGTTCGTTTCAGCTGCTTTTCCCAGGTTCCCTTCGTAGTTATTGAAGAGACACAATCATTCCTCTCATCCCCAGGCAGACATCTAACCTGGATCTGACAAATCTGACAGGTTTGCGTTCCCCTCCCTGTTTCCCAGATGAATCTGGTGCCACTAGTGGGGATGTGGATGGTCTGAACTGGGCAATTCTAAGCTTAGGTGCGACAAGTCTCGCTCTGCAGGCCAGCAGAGCAGCAGCCTGGCAGACAGGCAGTCAGGGCTGAAACCCAGCCATGACCACCGTGTTTCCCTGCAGGGAGGTTGGGCTTGAATGCTTGTGGTAACACAGCATGAGGTAAAGGAGTAAGTGGGGGCAGAGGGTGCTGAGCTCTGGTTACCTGAGCGAGCAAGCTACTCCAGATCCCCCATAACAAAGGGGAAAATGTTCCTTTGGCTCTTTTCCTGCTGTATTGGTCCTGTCTAGTAGTACAGTCCTTTGTCGCACACTGTCTCTTTCTGTGGGTGTCCACAAAAGAAATTCTTCTAGTCTCTGATGGAGAATGTCACAGGCCAAATAATAAACTGGTGTGTCTGGGTAGTTATGACAAAATGAATCCCCCAAATGGCAGGAAGAAGGTAACACGCGCCATGGGTGAAGGAAGAGTCTTCACTACTCACCTTTAGCTTTTCACCTTTAGCTTTGTAGTTCAATCAAGCGGGCCACACAGAAAATTTGAATTGGCTCCCACAAAATGCCACGGGAGCAGGGCTGCACCAGAGGTTAGTTTTAATAAAGGATCAGTCAAAAGTCTGGCTCCTACGGGACCTCAGAGGGACTGCCACTTGTGAACCTTTGTTGCCCTGGCATCAGTGCACACAGCAGGTGAGAATGGACTTTATCACCAGCGCGTATTGAAGGGGGCAGCAGGCCAGTGTGGTATGTGCAAGTGCATTGAGGGAGAGACATGAATTTTTTAAAAACCATTGAACCCCCACTCCTCCCCCCGAGGTAAGCGTGGCTTACGTTTCACCTTCGATCCATACACTGGTTTCCCTTCAAAATGAACATATTGTACTCTGCAGAGGCGGACAATTTGCTGAATTTCATTTCACTCTTTCAATCTGCTTAGTGAATAACGATGAGTTTGAAGGTTTCACTGGATTCCAGCACTGAGCTGAAATTTACATTAACAAGTTTTCAGACCTCACTTGGTTTTGGTTTTGCCTGGATTGCCTGCCTCTTGCTTGTCCTTGCCTGGCTAACTTCTGTGCTGCCAAACTGAAGCAGCCCCTTCATTTTCTTCTGAAAGGCAGGAACAAATAGTCCAATAGAGTATTTTCCAAAGAGATTTATAATGCTGAAAGTTACTGCACGGACAGATTTCACTCTACTGGTAGTTAATATGACTCATTTCCGAATTGGATAATTGCTATACGATGGTGAATTCATCACTTCAAAACAAAAAGAGATGTGGGTGTGTTTATGTGTGTGTGCAGGGCATTAACGTGTACCAGCCATCAAAAAGATGTGTCTTCAGTCTACTATTGACTTTGACCATTTTCCAAATTGAAGTGGAGACCCTCTGTTCTACGAATCGTTGAGGAGGCACTTAAAGCCCAGGTAAATGTTGGTGTTTTTTCGGAGCTGTCCACCATTCATCCTGGGCAGCTGAGCTCTGTTAGTACTGGCAGGAAACGGTAAAGGTCCTCTGGCGCAGAAAGGACCCCAATACCAGCTAGGTGCAACGGCTGGATGTGAAAACATGACGTCTGCAATGGAAAAAGGCCACACTCTGGCACGGCAGTTGTCATCCAGGCTGAATCTCCAGTGAAGACATATGAACATGATAAAGGTGGAAATGGAATCTAAAATAATCCTTCTGCACTTAAGTGATTCCTTATGGTATCTGGTCATCCT
>NW_024427460.1:0-28777 GCF_017639655.2 Falco naumanni
AAAGCAAGGAGTTCTCTGGTAGTTTTTACATTGCTCCGCTAGGCTGCTGAAAGACACCACAAAAGTTGTTCTACCAGCTTTCTGGGCTGAGATGGGGAACCGCTGACTTTTGGACTCGCCCCGGTGACAAAATGTTCCAAACACACCCCATGCACAACTCCACCGGGGAAGGTGCCAGCAAGGAGTTCTCTGGTAGTTTTTACATTGCTCCGCTAGGCGGCTGAAAGACACCACAAAAGTTGTTCTACCAGCTTTCTGGGCTGAGATGGGGAACCGCTGACTTTTGGACTCGGCCGGTGACAAAATGTTCCAAACACACCCCATGCACAACTCCACCGGGGAAGGTGCCAGCAAGGAGTTCTCTGGTAGTTTTTACATTGCTCCGCTAGGCGGCTGAAAGACACCACAAAAGTTGTTGCTACCAGCTTTCTGGGCTGAGATGGGGAACCGCTGACTTTTGGACTCGGCCGGTGACAAAATGTTCCAAACACACCCCATGCACAACTCCACCGGGGAAGGTGCCAGCAAGGAGTTCTCTGGTAGTTTTTACATTGCTCCGCTAGGCGGCTGAAAGACACCACAAAAGTTGTTCTACCAGCTTTCTGGGCTGAGATGGGGAACCGCTGACTTTTGGACTCGGCCGGTGACAAAATGTTCCAAACACACCCCATGCACAACTCCACCGGGGGAAGGTGCCAGCAAGGGAGTTCTCTGGTAGTTTTTACATTGCTCCGCTAGGCGGCTGAAAGACACCACAAAAGGTTGTTCTACCAGCTTTCTGGGCTGAGGATGGGGAACCGCTGACTTTCTGGACTCGGCCGGTGAAAAAATGTTCCAAACACACCCCCATGCACAACTCCACCGGGGAAGGTGCCAGCAAGGAGTTCTCTGGTAGTTTTTACATTGCTCCGCTAGGCGCCTGAAAGACACCACAAAAGTTGTTCTACCAGCTTTCTGGGCTGAGATGGGGAACCGCTGACTTTTTGGACTCGGCCGGTGACAAAATGTTCCAAACACACCCCATGCACAACTCCACCGGGGGAAGGTGCCAGCAAGGAGTTCTCTGGTAGTTTTTACATTGCTCCGCTAGCGGATGAAAGAACACCACAAAAGTTGTTCTACCAGCTTCTGGCTGAGATTGGGGGAACCGCTGACTTTTGGACTCGGCCGGTGAAAAAATGTTCCAAACACACCCCATGCACAACTCCACCGGGGAAGGTGCCAGCAAGGAGTTCTCTGGTAGTTTTTACATTGCTCCGCTAGGCGGCTGAAAGACACCACAAAAGTTGTTCTTCCAGCTTTCTGGGCTGAGATGGGGAACCGCTGACTTTTGGACTCGGCCGGTGAAAAAATGTTCCAAACACACCCCATGCACAACTCCACCGGGGAAGGTGCCAGGCAAGGAGTTCTCTGGTAGTTTTTACATTGCTCCGCTAGGCGGCTGAAAGACACCACAAAAGTTGTTCTACCAGCTTTCTGGGCTGAGATGGGGAACCGCTGCCTTTTGGACTCGGCCGGTGACAAAATGTTCCAAACACACCCCATGCACAACTCCACCGGGGAAGGTGCCAGCAAGGAGTTCTCTGGTAGTTTTTACATTGCTCCGCTAGGCGGCTGAAAGACACCACAAAAGTTGTTCTACCAGCTTTCTGGGCTGAGATGGGGAACCGCTGACTTTTGGACTCGGCCGGTGACAAAATGTTCCAAACACACCCCATGCACAACTCCACCGGGAAAGGTGCCAGCAAGGAGTTCTCTGGTAGTTTTTACATTGCTCCGCTAGGCGGCTGAAAGACACCACAAAAGTTGTTCTACCAGCTTTCTGGGCTGAGATGGGGAACCGCTGACTTTTGGACTCGGCCGGTGACAAAATGTTCCAAACACACCCCATGCACAACTCCACCGGGGAAGGTGCCAGCAAGGAGTTCTCTGGTAGTTTTTACATTGCTCCGCTAGGCGGCTGAAAGACACCACAAAAGTTGTTCTACCAGCTTTCTGGGCTGAGATGGGGAACCGCTGACTTTTGGACTCGGCCGGTGACAAAATGTTCCAAACACACCCCATGCACAACTCCACCGGGGAAGGTGCCAGCAAGGAGTTCTCTGGTAGTTTTTACATTGCTCCGCTAGGCGGCTGAAAGACACCACAAAAGTTGTTCTACCAGCTTTCTGGGCTGAGATGGGGAACCGCTGACTTTTGGACTCGGCCGGTGACAAAATGTTCCAAACACACCCCATGCACAACTCCACGGGGAAGGTGCCAGCAAGGAGTTCTCTGGTAGTTTTTACATTGCTCCGCTAGGCGGCTGAAAGACACCACAAAAGTTGTTCTACCAGCTTTCTGGGCTGAGATGGGGAACCGCTGACTTTTGGACTCGGCCGGTGACAAAATGTTCCAAACACACCCCATGCACAACTCCACCGGGGAAGGTGCCAGCAAGGAGTTCTCTGGTAGTTTTTACATTGCTCCGCTAGGCGGCTGAAAGACACCACAAAAGTTGTTCTACCAGCTTTCTGGGCTGAGATGGGGAACCGCTGACTTTTGGACTCGGCCGGTGACAAAATGTTCCAAACACACCCCATGCACAACTCCACCGGGGAAGGTGCCAGCAAGGAGTTCTCTGGTAGTTTTTACATTGCTCCGCTAGGCGGCTGAAAGACACCACAAAAGTTGTTCTACCAGCTTTCTGGGCTGAGATGGGGAACCGCTGACTTTTGGACTCGGCCGGTGACAAAATGTTCCAAACACACCCCATGCACAACTCCACGGGGAAGGTGCCAGCAAGGAGTTCTCTGGTAGTTTTTACATTGCTCCGCTAGGCGGCTGAAAGACACCACAAAAGTTGTTCTACCAGCTTTCTGGGCTGAGATGGGGAACCGCTGACTTTTGGACTCGGCCGGTGACAAAATGTTCCAAACACACCCCATGCACAACTCCACCGGGGAAGGTGCCAGCAAGGAGTTCTCTGGTAGTTTTTACATTGCTCCGCTAGGCGCCTGAAAGACACCACAAAAGTTGTTCTACCAGCTTTCTGGGCTGAGATGGGGAACCGCTGACTTTTGGACTCGGGGTGACAAAATGTTCCAAACACACCCCATGCACAACTCCACCGGGGAAGGTGCCAGCAAGGAGTTCTCTGGTAGTTTTTACATTGCTCCGCTAGGCGGCTGAAAGACACCACAAAAGTTGTTCTACCAGCTTTCTGGGCTGAGATGGGGAACCGCTGACTTTTGGACTCGGCCGGTGACAAAATGTTCCAAACACACCCCATGCACAACTCCACCGGGGAAGGTGCCAGCAAGGAGTTCTCTGGTAGTTTTTACATTGCTCCGCTAGGCGGCTGAAAGACACCACAAAAGTTGTTCTACCAGCTTTCTGGGCTGAGATGGGGAACCGCTGACTTTTGGACTCGGCCGGTGACAAAATGTTCCAAACACACCCCATGCACAACTCCACCGGGGAAGGTGCCAGCAAGGAGTTCTCTGGTAGTTTTTACATTGCTCCGCTAGGCGGCTGAAAGACACCACAAAAGTTGTTCTACCAGCTTTCTGGGCTGAGATGGGGAACCGCTGACTTTTGGACTCGGCCGGTGACAAAATGTTCCAAACACACCCCATGCACAACTCCACCGGGGAGGTGCCAGCAAGGAGTTCTCTGGTAGTTTTTACATTGCTCCGCTAGGCGGCTGAAAGACACCACAAAAGTTGTTCTACCAGCTTTCTGGGCTGAGATGGGGAACCGCTGACTTTTGGACTCGGCCGGTGACAAAATGTTCCAAACACACCCCATGCACAACTCCACCGGGGAAGGTGCCAGCAAGGAGTTCTCTGGTAGTTTTTACATTGCTCCGCTAGGCGGCTGAAAGACACCACAAAAGTTGTTCTACCAGCTTTCTGGGCTGAGATGGGGAACCGCTGACTTTTGGACTCGGCCGTGTACAAAATGTTCCAAACACACCCCATGCACAACTCCACCGGGAAGGTGCCAGCAAGGAGTTCTCTGGTAGTTTTTACATTGCTCCGCTAGGCGGCTGAAAGACACCACAAAAGTTGTTCTACCAGCTTTCTGGGCTGAGATGGGGAACCGCTGACTTTTGGACTCGGCCGGTGACAAAATGTTCCAAACACACCCCATGCACAACTCCACCGGGGAAGGTGCCAGCAAGGAGTTCTCTGGTAGTTTTTACATTGCTCCGCTAGGCGGCTGAAAGACACCACAAAAGTTTTTCTACCAGCTTTCTGGGCTGAGATGGGGAACCGCTGACTTTTGGACTCGGCCGGTGACAAAATGTTCCAAACACACCCCATGCACAACTCCACCGGGGAAGGTGCCAGCAAGGAGTTCTCTGGTAGTTTTTACATTGCTCCGCTAGGCGGCTGAAAGACACCACAAAAGTTGTTCTACCAGCTTTCTGGGCTGAGATGGGGAACCGCTGACTTTTGGACTCGGCCGGTGACAAAATGTTCCAAACACACCCCATGCACAACTCCACCGGGGAAGGTGCCAGCAAGGAGTTCTCTGGTAGTTTTTACATTGCTCCGCTAGGCGGCTGAAAGACACCACAAAAGTTGTTCTACCAGCTTTCTGGGCTGAGATGGGGAACCGCTGACTTTTGGACTCGGCCGGTGACAAAATGTTCCAAACACACCCCATGCACAACTCCACCGGGAAGGTGCCAGCAAGGAGTTCTCTGGTAGTTTTTACATTGCTCCGCTAGGCGGCTGAAAGACACCACAAAAGTTGTTCTACCAGCTTTCTGGGCTGAGATGGGGAACCGCTGACTTTTGGACTCGGCCGGTGACAAAATGTTCCAAACACACCCCATGCACAACTCCACCGGGGAAGGTGCCAGCAAGGAGTTCTCTGGTAGTTTTTACATTGCTCCGCTAGGCGCCTGAAAGACACCACAAAAGTTGTTCTACCAGCTTTCTGGGCTGAGATGGGGAACCGCTGACTTTTGGACTCGGCCGGTGACAAAATGTTCCAAACACACCCCATGCACAACTCCACCGGGGAGGTGCCAGCAAGGAGTTCTCTGGTAGTTTTTACATTGCTCCGCTAGGCGGCTGAAAGACACCACAAAAGTTGTTCTACCAGCTTTCTGGGCTGAGATGGGGAACCGCTGACTTTTGGACTCGGCCGGTGACAAAATGTTCCAAACACACCCCATGCACAACTCCACCGGGGAAGGTGCCAGCAAGGAGTTCTCTGGTAGTTTTTACATTGCTCCGCTAGGCGGCTGAAAGACACCACAAAAGTTGTTCTACCAGCTTTCTGGGCTGAGATGGGGAACCGCTGACTTTTGGACTCGGCCGGTGACACAAAATGTTCCAAACACACCCCATGCACAACTCCACCGGGGAAGGTGCCAGCAAGGAGTTCTCTGGTAGTTTTTACATTGCTCCGCTAGGCGCTGAAAGACACCACAAAAGTTGTTCTACCAGCTTTCTGGGCTGAGATGGGGAACCGCTGACTTTTGGACTCGGCCGGTGACAAAATGTTCCAAACACACCCCATGCACAACTCCACCGGGAAGGTGCCAGCAAGGAGTTCTCTGGTAGTTTTTACATTGCTCCGCTAGGCGGCTGAAAGACACCACAAAAGTTGTTCTACCAGCTTTCTGGGCTGAGATGGGGAACCGCTGACTTTTGGACTCGGCCGGTGACAAAATGTTCCAAACACACCCCATGCACAACTCCACCGGGGAAGGTGCCAGCAAGGAGTTCTCTGGTAGTTTTTACATTGCTCCGCTAGGCGGCTGAAAGACACCACAAAAGTTGTTCTACCAGCTTTCTGGGCTGAGATGGGGAACCGCTGACTTTTGGACTCGGCCGGTGACAAAATGTTCCAAACACACCCCATGCACAACTCCACCCGGGAAGGTGCCAGCAAGGAGTTCTCTGGTAGTTTTTACATTGCTCCGCTAGGCGGCTGAAAGACACCACAAAAGTTGTTCTACCAGCTTTCTGGGCTGAGATGGGGAACCGCTGACTTTTGGACTCGGCCGGTGACAAAATGTTCCAAACACACCCCATGCACAACTCCACCGGGGAAGGTGCCAGCAAGGAGTTCTCTGGTAGTTTTTACATTGCTCCGCTAGGCGGCTGAAAGACACCACAAAAGTTGTTCTACCAGCTTTCTGGGCTGAGATGGGGAACCGCTGACTTTTGGACTCGGCCGGTGACAAAATGTTCCAAACACACCCCATGCACAACTCCACCGGGGAAGGTGCCAGCAAGGAGTTCTCTGGTAGTTTTTACATTGCTCCGCTAGGCGGCTGAAAGACACCACAAAAGTTGTTCTACCAGCTTTCTGGGCTGAGATGGGGAACCGCTGACTTTTGGACTCGGCCGGTGACAAAATGTTCCAAACACACCCCATGCACAACTCCACCGGGGAAGGTGCCAGCAAGGAGTTCTCTGGTAGTTTTTACATTGCTCCGCTAGGCGGCTGAAAGACACCACAAAAGTTGTTCTACCAGCTTTCTGGGCTGAGATGGGGAACCGCTGACTTTTGGACTCGGCCGGTGACAAAATGTTCCAAACACACCCCATGCACAACTCCACCGGGGAAGGTGCCAGCAAGGAGTTCTCTGGTAGTTTTTACATTGCTCCGCTAGGCGGCTGAAAGACACCACAAAAGTTGTTCTACCAGCTTTCTGGGCTGAGATGGGGAACCGCTGACTTTTGGACTCGGCCGGTGACAAAATGTTCCAAACACACCCCATGCACAACTCCACCGGGGAAGGTGCCAGCAAGGAGTTCTCTGGTAGTTTTTACATTGCTCCGCTAGGCAGCTGAAAGACACCACAAAAGTTGTTCTACCAGCTTTCTGGGCTGAGATGGGGAACCGCTGACTTTTGGACTCGGCCCGTGACAAAATGTTCCAAACACACCTCAATGCACAACTCCACCGGGGAAGGGTGCCAGCAAGGAGTTCTCTGGTAGTTTTTACATTTGCTTCCGCTAGGCGCCTGAAAGACACCACAAAAGTTGTTCTACCAGCTTTCTGGGCTGAGATGGGGAACCGCTGACTTTTGGACTCGGCCGGTGACAAAATGTTCCAAACACACCCCATGCACAACTCCACCGGGGAAGGTGCCAGCAAGGAGTTCTCTGGTAGTTTTTACATTGCTCCGCTAGGCGCCTGAAAGACACCACAAAAGTTGTTCTACCAGCTTTCTGGGCTGAGATGGGGAACCGCTGACTTTTGGACTCGGCCGGTGACAAAATGTTCCAAACACACCCCATGCACAACTCCACCGGGGAAGGTGCCAGCAAGGAGTTCTCTGGTAGTTTTTACATTGCTCCGCTAGGCGGCTGAAAGACACCACAAAAGTTGTTCTACCAGCTTTCTGGGCTGAGATGGGGAACCGCTGACTTTTGGACTCGGCCGGTGACAAAATGTTCCAAACACACCCCATGCACAACTCCACCGGGGAAGGTGCCAGCAAGGAGTTCTCTGGTAGTTTTTACATTGCTCCGCTAGGCGGCTGAAAGACACCACAAAAGTTGTTCTACCAGCTTTCTGGGCTGAGATGGGGAACCGCTGACTTTTGGACTCGGCCGGTGACAAAATGTTCCAAACACACCCCATGCACAACTCCACCGGGGAAGGTGCCAGCAAGGAGTTCTCTGGTAGTTTTTACATTGCTCCGCTAGGCGGCTGAAAGACACCACAAAAGTTGTTCTACCAGCTTTCTGGGCTGAGATGGGGAACCGCTGACTTTTGGACTCGGCCGGTGACAAAATGTTCCAAACACACCCCATGCACAACTCCACCGGGGAAGGTGCCAGCAAGGAGTTCTCTGGTAGTTTTTACATTGCTCCGCTAGGCGGCTGAAAGACACCACAAAAGTTTTCTACCAGCTTTCTGGGCTGAGATGGGGAACCGCTGACTTTTGGACTCGGCCGGTGACAAAATGTTCCAAACACACCCCATGCACAACTCCACCGGGGAAGGTGCCAGCAAGGAGTTCTCTGGTAGTTTTTACATTGCTCCGCTAGGCGGCTGAAAGACACCACAAAAGTTGTTCTACCAGCTTTCTGGGCTGAGATGGGGAACCGCTGACTTTTGGACTCGGCCGGTGACAAAATGTTCCAAACACACCCCATGCACAACAACACCGGGAAGGTGCCAGCAAGGAGTTCTCTGGTAGTTTTTACATTGCTCCGCTAGGCGGCTGAAAGACACCACAAAAGTTGTTCTACCAGCTTTCTGGGCTGAGATGGGGAACCGCTGACTTTTGGACTCGGCCGGTGACAAAATGTTCCAAACACACCCCATGCACAACTCCACCGGGGAAGGTGCCAGCAAGGAGTTCTCTGGTAGTTTTTACATTGCTCCGCTAGGCGGCTGAAAGACACCACAAAAGTTGTTCTACCAGCTTTCTGGGCTGAGATGGGGAACCGCTGACTTTTGGACTCGGCCGGTGACAAAATGTTCCAAACACACCCCATGCACAACTCCACCGGGGAAGGTGCCAGCAAGGAGTTCTCTGGTAGTTTTTACATTGCTCCGCTAGGCGGCTGAAAGACACCACAAAAGTTGTTCTACCAGCTTTCTGGGCTGAGATGGGGAACCGCTGACTTTTGGACTCGGCCGAGACAAAATGTTCCAAACACACCCCATGCACAACTCCACCGGGGAAGGTGCCAGCAAGGAGTTCTCTGGTAGTTTTTACATTGCTCCGCTAGGCGGCTGAAAGACACCACAAAAGTTGTTCTACCAGCTTTCTGGGCTGAGATGGGGAACCGCTGACTTTTGGACTCGGCCGGTGACAAAATGTTCCAAACACACCCCATGCACAACTCCACCGGGGAAGGTGCCAGCAAGGAGTTCTCTGTAGTTTTTACATTGCTCCGCTAGGCGGCTGAAAGACACCACAAAAGTTGTTCTACCAGCTTTCTGGGCTGAGATGGGGAACCGCTGACTTTTGGACTCGGCCGGTGACAAAATGTTCCAAACACACCCCATGCACACAACTCCACCGGGGAAGGTGCCAGCAAGGAGTTCTCTGGGTAGTTTTTACATTGCTCCGCTAGGGCGGCTGAAAGACACCACCAAAGTTGTTTCTACCAGCTTTCTGGGCTGAGATGGGGAACCGCTGACTTTTGGACTCGGCCGTTGACAAAATGTTCCAAACACACCCCATGCACAACTCCACCGGGGAAGGTGCCAGCAAGGAGTTCTCTGGTAGTTTTTACATTGCTTCCGCTAGGCGCTGAAAGACAACCACAAAAGTTTGTTCTACAGCTTTCTGGGCTGAGATGGGGAACCGCTGACTTTTGGACTCGGGCGGTGACAAAATGTTCCAAACACACCCCATGCACAACTCCACCGGGGAAGGTGCCAGCAAGGAGTTTCTCTGGTAGTTTTTTACATTGCTCCGCTAGGCGCTGAAAGAACACCACAAAAGTTGTTCTAACCAGCTTCTGGCTGAGATGGGGAAACCGCTGACTTTTGGACTCGGCCGGTGAAAAAATGTTCCAAACACACCCCATGCACAACTCCACCGGGGAAGGTGCCAGCAAGGAGTTCTCTGGTAGTTTTTACATTGCTCCGCTAGGCGGCTGAAAGACACCACAAAAGTTGTTCTACCAGCTTTCTGGGCTGAGATGGGGAACCGCTGACTTTTGGACTCGGCGGTGACAAAATGTTCCAAACACACCCCATGCACAACTCCACCGGGGAAGGTGCCAGCAAGGAGTTCTCTGGTAGTTTTTACATTGCTCCGCTAGGCGGCTGAAAGACACCACAAAAGTTGTTCTACCAGCTTTCTGGGCTGAGATGGGGAACCGCTGACTTTTGGACTCGGCCGGTGACAAAATGTTCCAAACACACCCCATGCACAACTCCACCGGGGAAGGTGCCAGCAAGGAGTTCTCTGGTAGTTTTTACATTGCTCCGCTAGGCGGCTGAAAGACACCACAAAAGTTGTTGTACCAGCTTTCTGGGCTGAGATGGGGAACCGCTGACTTTTGGACTCGGCCGGTGACAAAATGTTCCAAACACACCCCATGCACAACTCCACCGGGGAAGGGCCAGCAAGGAGGTTCTCTGGTAGTTTTTACATTGCTACCGCTAGGCGCTGAAAGACACCACAAAAGTTGTCTCACCAGCTTTCTGGGCTGAGATGTGGAACCGCTGACTTTTTGGACTCGGCCGGTGACAAAAAATGTTCCAAAACACACCCCATGCACAACTCCACCGGGGGAAGGTGCCAGCAAGGGAGCTTCTCTGGTAGTTTTACTTTGCTCCGCTAGGGCGCCTGAAAGACTCCACAAAAGTTGTTCTACAGCTTTCTGGGCCTGAGATGGGGAACCGCTGACTTTTCGGACTCGGCGGTGACAAAATGTTCCAAACACACCCCCCTGCACAACTCCACCGGGGAAGGTGCAGCAAGGAGTTCTCTGGTAGTTTTTACATTGCTCCGCTAGGCGCCTGAAAGACACCACACAAGTTGTTCTACCCAGCTTTTCTGGGGCGTGAGATGGGGGAACCGCTTGAGACTTTTCGAGTATCTCGGCCGGTGACAAAATGTTCCAAACACATCCCCATGCACAACTCCACCGGGGAAGGTGCCAGCAAGGAGTTCTCTGGTATTTTTTTACATTGCTCCGCTAGGCGGCTGAAATACACCACAAAAGTTGTTTCTACCAGCTTTCTGGGCTGAGATGGGGAACCGCTGACTTTGGACTCGGCCGGGTGACAAAATGTTCCAAACACACCCATGCACAACTCCACCGGGAAGGTGCCAGCAAGGAGTTCTCTGGTAGTTTTTTACATTGCTCCGCTAGGCGGCTGAAGGACACCACAACAAATTGTTTCTACCAGCTTTCTGGCTGAGATGGGGAACCGCTGACTTTTGGACTCGGCCGGTGACAAAATGTTCCAAACACACCCATGCACAACTCCACCGGGGAAGGTGCCAGCAAGGAGTTCTCTGGTAGTTTTTACATTGCTCCGCTAGGCGGCTGAAAGACACCACAAAAGTTGTTCTACCAGCTTTCTGGGCTGAGATGGGGAACCGCTGACTTTTGGACTCGGCCGGTGACAAAATGTTCCAAACACACCCCATGCACAACTCCACCGGGGAAGGTGCCAGCAAGGAGTTCTCTGGTAGTTTTTACATTGCTCCGCTAGGCGGCTGAAAGACACCACAAAAGTTGTTCTACCAGCTTTCTGGGCTGAGATGGGGAACCGCTGACTTTTGGACTCGGCCGGTGACAAAATGTTCCAAACACACCCCATGCACAACTCCACCGGGGAAGGTGCCAGCAAGGAGTTCTCTGGTAGTTTTTACATTGCTCCGCTAGGCGGCTGAAAGACACCACAAAAGTTGTTCTACCAGCTTTCTGGGCTGAGATGGGGAACCGCTGACTTTTGGACTCGGCCGGTGACAAAATGTTCCAAACACACCCCATGCACAACTCCACCGGGAAGGTGCCAGCAAGGAGTTCTCTGGTAGTTTTTACATTGCTCCGCTAGGCGCCTGAAAGACACCACAAAAGTTGTTCTACCAGCTTTCTGGGCTGAGATGGGGAACCGCTGACTTTTGGACTCGGCCGGTGACAAAATGTTCCAAACACACCCCATGCACAACTCCACCGGGGAAGGTGCCAGCAAGGAGTTCTCTGGTAGTTTTTACATTGCTCCGCTAGGCGGCTGAAAGACACCACAAAAGTTGTTCTACCAGCTTTCTGGGCTGAGATGGGGAACCGCTGACTTTTGGACTCGGCCGGTGACAAAATGTTCCAAACACACCCCATGCACAACTCCACCGGGGAAGGTGCCAGCAAGGAGTTCTCTGGTAGTTTTTACATTGCTCCGCTAGGCGGCTGAAAGACACCACAAAAGTTGTTCTACCAGCTTTCTGGGCTGAGATGGGGAACCGCTGACTTTTGGACTCGGCCGGTGACAAAATGTTCCAAACACACCCCATGCACAACTCCACCGGGAAGGTGCCAGCAAGGAGTTCTCTGGTAGTTTTTACATTGCTCCGCTAGGCGGCTGAAAGACACCACAAAAGTTGTTCTACCAGCTTTCTGGGCTGAGATGGGGAACCGCTGACTTTTGGACTCGGCCGGTGACAAAATGTTCCAAACACACCCCATGCACAACTCCACCGGGGAAGGTGCCAGCAAGGAGTTCTCTGGTAGTTTTTACATTGCTCCGCTAGGCGGCTGAAAGACACCACAAAAGTTGTTCTACCAGCTTTCTGGGCTGAGATGGGGAACCGCTGACTTTTGGACTCGGCCGGTGACAAAATGTTCCAAACACACCCCATGCACCACCACCACAAGGTGCCAGCAAGAGTTCAAGGATAGTTTGTGGTAGAGTTTTTAGGGATTTTGCTCCGCTAGGGGGGGGGAAATTAAATTTTGGGGGGGACAAAAAATGTTTGGAAACATTTGATGATTGGACCGGTGGGGTTGGAGAAAGGAAGTTTGCACAACATTTTGGGGGGACAAAGGAAGGTTTTAAAGACACCACAAAGGGTGTTTTGGGAATTGCCAGCAATACAATTGCTAAGTAATATTTTGGACTTGGGGGGTGAAAAGATGTTTACAACATTTTGTGCTGAGAGGGAGAGTTTTTGACTTTGGTGACAAGTATTTTGGGAAATTGCAAAAAATGAATTTCCAAAAGTTGAACATGTACATGTTTTTGGCTGAGAATGACAAAAGTTTTTCTACAAGCTTTTTGGTGGTTGTTAAACCGCTGACTTGCAAGACTCGGGGTACAAAGATTTTCCAAACACACAAAATGACATTCTAAGTTGAATTTGCTGGGTAGAGTTGGGATGGACAAACAATTTTTTCTACCATTTGGGGGGACAGATGAACTTGACTTAACAGGCCGGGTAAAATGCAAACACACCCCACCACAAATCCACAAGGATTCTCTGGTATTGTTTTACATGCTCTCGCTAGGGCTGAAAGACACCACAAAAGTTGTTCTACCAGCTTTCTGGGCTGAGAAGGGGAACCGCTGACTTTGGACTCGGCCGGTGACAAAATGTTCCAAACACACCCCATGCACAACTCCAACGGGGAAGGTGCCAGCAAGGAGTTCTCTGGTAGTTTTTACATTGCTCCGCTAGGCGCCTGAAAGACACCACAAAAGTTGTTCTACCAGCTTTCTGGGCTGAGATGGGGAACCGCTGACTTTTGGACTCGGCCGGTGACAAAATGTTCCAAACACACCCCATGCACAAACTCCACCGGGGAAGGTGCCAGCAAGGAGTTCTCTGTAGTTTTTACATTGCTCCGCTAGCGGCTGAAAGACACCACAAAGTTGTTTCTCTACCAGCTTTTGTGGGCTGAGATGGGGAACCGCTGACTTTTGGACTCGGCCGGTGACAAAATGTTCCAAACACACCCCATGCACAACTCCACCTGGGAAGGTGCCAGCAAGGAGTTCTCTGGTAGTTTTTTTTACATTGCTCCGCTAGGCGGCTGAAAGACACCACAAAAGTTGTTCTACCAGCTTTCTGGGCTGAGATGGGGAACCGCTGACTTTTGGACTCTGCCGGTGACAAAATGTTCAAACACACACCATGCACAACTCCCCCCGACCGGGAAGGTGCCCGCAAGGAGTTCTCTGGTAGTTATTACATTGCTTCCGCTAGGCGGATGAAGACACCACCCAAGTTGATCTACCAGCTTTCTGGGCTGAGATGGGGAACCGGCTGACTTTTGGGACTCGGCCGGTGACAAAATGTTCCAAACACACCCCATGCACAACTCCTACGTGGGAAGGTGCCAGCTAGGAGTTCTCTGGTAGTTTTTTACAATGCCTACGCTCAGGACGGCTGAAAGACACCACTAAAGTTGTTCTACCCAGCTTATCTGGTCTGAGATGGGGAACCGCATGACTTTTGGACTCGGCGGCCGGTGGACAAAAGGTCCCAACACACCCCATGCACAACTCCACCGGGGAAGGTGCCAGCAAGGAGTTCTCAGGGTAGTTTTTACATTGCTCCGCTAGGCGGATGAAAGACACCTCAAAAGTTGTTCTACCAGCTTTCTGGGCTGAGATGGGGAACCGCTGACTTTTGGACTCGGCCGGTGACAAAAATGTTCCAAAACACACCCATGCACAACTCCACCGGGGAAGGTGCCAGCAAGGAGTTCTCTGGTAGTTTTTACATTGCTCCGCTAGGCGGCTGAAAGACACCACAGAAAGTTGTTCTACCAGCTTTCTGGGCTGAGATTGGGGAACCCGCTGACTTTTGGGACTCGGCCGGTGAAAAAATGTCCAAACACCCCATGCACAACTCCACCGGGGAAGGTGCCAGCAAGGAGTTCTCTGGTAGTTTTTACATTGCTTCCGTCTGAGGCGGATGAGACACCTCAAGAAGTTGTCGATCTGATCCAGCTTTCTGGGCGTGAGATGCGGACGACCGCTGACTTTTGGACTCGGCCGGGTTGACAAAATGTTCCAACACTACACTCCCCATGCACAACTCCACCGGGGAAGGTGCCAGCAAGGAGTTCTCTGGTAGTTTTTACATTGCTGTCGCGCTAGGCGGCTGAAAAGACACCTACAAAAGTACTGTTCTACGCTGCTTTGTGGGCTGAGATGGGGAACCGCTGACTTTTGGACTCGGCCGGTGACAAAATGTTCCAAACACACCCCATGCACAACTCCACCGGGGAAGGTGCCAGCAAGGAGTTCTCTGGTAGTTTTTACATTGCTCCGCTAGGCGGCTGAAAGACACCACAAAAGTTGTTCTACCAGCTTTCTGGGCTGAGATGGGGAACCGCTGACTTTTGGACTCGGCCGGTGACAAAATGTTCCAAACACACCCCATGCACAACTCCACCGGGGAAGGTGCCAGCAAGGAGTTCTCTGGTAGTTTTTACATTGCTCCGCTAGGCGGCTGAAAGACACCACAAAAGTTGTTCTACCAGCTTTCTGGGCTGAGATGGGGAACCGCTGACTTTTGGACTCGGCCGGTGACAAAATGTTCCAAACACACCCCATGCACAACTCCACCGGGGAAGGTGCCAGCAAGGAGTTCTCTGGTAGTTTTTACATTGCTCCGCTAGGCGGCTGAAAGACACCACAAAAGTTGTTCTACCAGCTTTCTGGGCTGAGATGGGGAACCGCTGACTTTTGGACTCGGCCGGTGACAAAATGTTCCAAACACACCCCATGCACAACTCCACCGGGAAGGTGCCAGCAAGGAGTTCTCTGGTAGTTTTTTACATTGCTCCGCTAGGCGGCTGAAAGACACCACAAAAGTTGTTCTACCAGCTTTCTGGGCTGAGATGGGGAACCGCTGACTTTTGGACTCGGCCGGTGACAAAATGTTCCAAACACACCCCATGCACAACTCCACCGGGGAAGGTGCCAGCAAGGAGTTCTCTGGTAGTTTTTACATTGCTCCGCTAGGCGGCTGAAAGACACCACAAAAGTTGTTCTACCAGCTTTCTGGGCTGAGATGGGGAACCGCTGACTTTTGGACTCGGCCGGTGACAAAATGTTCCAAACACACCCCATGCACAACTCCACCGGGGAAGGTGCCAGCAAGGAGTTCTCTGGTAGTTTTTACATTGCTCCGCTAGGCGCCTGAAAGACACCACAAAATTGTTCTACCAGCTTTCTGGGCTGAGATGGGGAACCGCTGACTTTTGGACTCGGCCGGTGACAAAATGTTCCAAACACACCCCATGCACAACTCCACCGGGGAAGGTGCCAGCAAGGAGTTCTCTGGTAGTTTTTACATTGCTCCGCTAGGCGCCTGAAAGACACCACAAAAGTTGTTCTACCAGCTTTCTGGGCTGAGATGGGGAACCGCTGACTTTTGGACTCGGCCGTGACAAAATGTTCCAAACACACCCCATGCACAACTCCACCGGGGAAGGTGCCAGCAAGGAGTTCTCTGGTAGTTTTTACATTGCTCCGCTAGGCGGCTGAAAGACACCACAAAAGTTGTTCTACCAGCTTTCTGGGCTGAGATGGGGAACCGCTGACTTTTGGACTCGGCCGGTGACAAAATGTTCCAAACACACCCCATGCACAACTCCACCGGGGAAGGTGCCAGCAAGGAGTTCTCTGGTAGTTTTTACATTGCTCCGCTAGGCGGCTGAAAGACACCACAAAAGTTGTTCTACCAGCTTTCTGGGCTGAGATGGGGAACCGCTGACTTTTGGACTCGGCCGGTGACAAAATGTTCCAAACACACCCCATGCACAACTCCACCGGGGAAGGTGCCAGCAAGGAGTTCTCTGGTAGTTTTTACATTGCTCCGCTAGGCGGCTGAAAGACACCACAAAAGTTGTTCTACCAGCTTTCTGGGCTGAGATGGGGAACCGCTGACTTTTGGACTCGGCCGGTGACAAAATGTTCCAAACACACCCCATGCACAACTCCACCGGGCGGCTGAAAGACACCACAAAAGTTGTTCTACCAGCTTTCTGGGCTGAGATGGGGAACCGCTGACTTTTGGACTCGGCCGGTGACAAAATGTTCCAAACACACCCCATGCACAACTCCACCGGGGAAGGTGCCAGCAAGGAGTTCTCTGGTAGTTTTTACATTGCTCCGCTAGGCGGCTGAAAGACACCACAAAAGTTGTTCTACCAGCTTTCTGGGCTGAGATGGGGAACCGCTGACTTTTGGACTCGGCCGGTGACAAAATGTTCCAAACACACCCCATGCACAACTCCACCGGGGAAGGTGCCAGCAAGGAGTTCTCTGGTAGTTTTTACATTGCTCCGCTAGGCGGCTGAAAGACACCACAAAAGTTGTTCTACCAGCTTTCTGGGCTGAGATGGGGAACCGCTGACTTTTGGACTCGGCCGGTGACAAAATGTTCCAAACACACCCCATGCACAACTCCACCGGGGAGGTGCCAGCAAGGAGTTCTCTGGTAGTTTTTACATTGCTCCGCTAGGCGCCTGAAAGACACCACAAAAGTTGTTCTACCAGCTTTCTGGGCTGAGATGGGGAACCGCTGACTTTTGGACTCGGCCGGTGACAAAATGTTCCAAACACACCCCATGCACAACTCCACCGGGGAAGGTGCCAGCAAGGAGTTCTCTGGTAGTTTTTACATTGCTCCGCTAGGCCTGAAAGACACCACAAAAGTTGTTGTACCAGCTTTCTGGGCTGAGATGGGGAACCGCTGACTTTTGGACTCGGCCGGTGAAAAAATGTTCCAAACACACCCCATGCACAACTCCACCGGGAAGGTGCCAGCAAGGAGTTCTCTGGTAGTTTTTACATTGCTCCGCTAGGCGGCTGAAAGACACCACAAAAGTTGTTCTACCAGCTTTCTGGGCTGAGATGGGGAACCGCTGACTTTTGGACTCGGCCGGTGACAAAATGTTCCAAACACACCCCATGCACAACTCCACCGGGAAGGTGCCAGCAAGGAGTTCTCTGGTAGTTTTTACATTGCTCCGCTAGGCGGCTGAAAGACACCACAAAAGTTGTTCTACCAGCTTTCTGGGCTGAGATGGGGAACCGCTGACTTTTGGACTCGGCCGGTGACAAAATGTTCCAAACACACCCCATGCACAACTCCACCGGGGAAGGTGCCAGCAAGGAGTTCTCTGGTAGTTTTTACATTGCTCCGCTAGGCGGCTGAAAGACACCACAAAAGTTGTCTACCAGCTTTCTGGGCTGAGATGGGGAACCGCTGACTTTTGGACTCGGCCGGTGACAAAAATGTTCCAAACACACCCCATGCACAACTCCACCGGGGAAGGTGCCAGCAAGGAGTTCTCTGGTAGTTTTTACATTGCTCCGCTAGGCGGCTGAAAGACACCACAAAAGTTGTTCTACCAGCTTTCTGGGCTGAGATGGGGAACCGCTGACTTTTGGACTCGGCCGGTGACAAAATGTTCCAAACACACCCCATGCACAACTCCACCGGGAAGGTGCCAGCAAGGAGTTCTCTGGTAGTTTTTACATTGCTCCGCTAGGCGGCTGAAAGACACCACAAAAGTTGTTCTACCAGCTTTCTGGGCTGAGATGGGGAACCGCTGACTTTTGGACTCGGCCGGTGACAAAATGTTCCAAACACACCCCATGCACAACTCCACCGGGGAAGGTGCCAGCAAGGAGTTCTCTGGTAGTTTTTACATTGCTCCGCTAGGCGCCTGAAAGACACCACAAAAGTTGTTCTACCAGCTTTCTGGGCTGAGATGGGGAACCGCTGACTTTTGGACTCGGCCGGTGACAAAATGTTCCAAACACACCCCATGCACAACTCCACCGGGAAGGTGCCAGCAAGGAGTTCTCTGGTAGTTTTTACATTGCTCCGCTAGGCGCCTGAAAGACACCACAAAAGTTGTTCTACCAGCTTTCTGGGCTGAGATGGGGAACCGCTGACTTTTGGACTCGGCCGGTGACAAAATGTTCCAAACACACCCCATGCACAACTCCACCGGGGAAGGTGCCAGCAAGGAGTTCTCTGGTAGTTTTTACATTGCTCCGCTAGGCGGCTGAAAGACACCACAAAAGTTGTTCTACCAGCTTTCTGGGCTGAGATGGGGAACCGCTGACTTTTGGACTCGGCCGGTGACAAAATGTTCCAAACACACCCCATGCACAACTCCACCGGGGAAGGTGCCAGCAAGGAGTTCTCTGGTAGTTTTTACATTGCTCCGCTAGGCGGCTGAAAGACACCACAAAAGTTGTTCTACCAGCTTTCTGGGCTGAGATGGGGAACCGCTGACTTTTGGACTCGGCCGGTGACAAAATGTTCCAAACACACCCCATGCACAACTCCACCGGGGAAGGTGCCAGCAAGGAGTTCTCTGGTAGTTTTTACATTGCTCCGCTAGGCGGCTGAAAGACACCACAAAAGTTGTTCTACCAGCTTTCTGGGCTGAGATGGGGAACCGCTGACTTTTGGACTCGGCCGGTGACAAAATGTTCCAAACACACCCCATGCACAACTCCACCGGGGAAGGTGCCAGCAAGGAGTTCTCTGGTAGTTTTTACATTGCTCCGCTAGGCGGCTGAAAGACACCACAAAAGTTGTTCTACCAGCTTTCTGGGCTGAGATGGGGAACCGCTGACTTTTGGACTCGGCCGGTGACAAAATGTTCCAAACACACCCCATGCACAACTCCACCGGGGAAGGTGCCAGCAAGGAGTTCTCTGGTAGTTTTTACATTGCTCCGCTAGGCGGCTGAAAGACACCACAAAAGTTGTTCTACCAGCTTTCTGGCTGAGATGGGGAACCGCTGACTTTTGGACTCGGCCGGTGACAAAATGTTCCAAACACACCCCATGCACAACTCCACCGGGAAGGTGCCAGCAAGGAGTTCTCTGGTAGTTTTTACATTGCTCCGCTAGGCGCTGAAAGACACCACAAAAGTTGTTCTACCAGCTTTCTGGGCTGAGATGGGGAACCGCTGACTTTTGGACTCGGCCGGTGACAAAATGTTCCAAACACACCCCATGCACAACTCCACCGGGAAGGTGCCAGCAAGGAGTTCTCTGGTAGTTTTTACATTGCTCCGCTAGGCGGCTGAAAGACACCACAAAAGTTGTTCTACCAGCTTTCTGGGCTGAGATGGGGAACCGCTGACTTTTGGACTCGGCCGGTGACAAAATGTTCCAAACACACCCCATGCACAACTCCACCGGGAAGGTGCCAGCAAGGAGTTCTCTGGTAGTTTTTACATTGCTCCGCTAGGCGGCTGAAAGACACCACAAAAGTTGTTCTACCAGCTTTCTGGGCTGAGATGGGGAACCGCTGACTTTTGGACTCGGCCGGTGACAAAATGTTCCAAACACACCCCATGCACAACTCCACCGGGAAGGTGCCAGCAAGGAGTTCTCTGGTAGTTTTTACATTGCTCCGCTAGGCGGCTGAAAGACACCACAAAAGTTGTTCTACCTGCTTTCTGGGCTGAGATGGGGAACCGCTGACTTTTGGACTCGGCCGGTGACAAAATGTTCCAAACACACCCCATGCACAACTCCACCGGGAAGGTGCCAGCAAGGAGTTCTCTGGTAGTTTTTACATTGCTCCGCTAGGCGGCTGAAAGACACCACAAAAGTTGTTCTACCAGCTTTCTGGGCTGAGATGGGGAACCGCTGACTTTTGGACTCGGCCGGTGACAAAATGTTCCAAACACACCCCATGCACAACTCCACCGGGGAAGGTGCCAGCAAGGAGTTCTCTGGTAGTTTTTACATTGCTCCGCTAGGCGGCTGAAAGACACCACAAAAGTTGTTCTACCAGCTTTCTGGCTGAGATGGGGAACCGCTGACTTTTGGACTCGGCCGGTGACAAAATGTTCCAAACACACCCCATGCACAACTCCACCGGGGAAGGTGCCAGCAAGGAGTTCTCTGGTAGTTTTTACATTGCTCCGCTAGGCCGCTGAAAGACACCACAAAAGTTGTTCTACCAGCTTTCTGGGCTGAGATGGGGAACCGCTGACTTTTGGACTCGGCCGGTGACAAAATGTTCCAAACACACCCCATGCACAACTCCACCGGGGAAGGTGCCAGCAAGGAGTTCTCTGGTAGTTTTTACATTGCTCCGCTAGGCGGCTGAAAGACACCACAAAAGTTGTTCTACCAGCTTTCTGGGCTGAGATGGGGAACCGCTGACTTTTGGACTCGGCCGGTGACAAAATGTTCCAAACACACCCCATGCACAACTCCACCGGGGAAGGTGCCAGCAAGGAGTTCTCTGGTAGTTTTTACATTGCTCCGCTAGGCGGCTGAAAGACACCACAAAAGTTGTTCTACCAGCTTTCTGGGCTGAGATGGGGAACCGCTGACTTTTGGACTCGGCCGGTGACAAAATGTTCCAAACACACCCCATGCACAACTCCACCGGGGAAGGTGCCAGCAAGGAGTTCTCTGGTAGTTTTTACATTGCTCCGCTAGGCGCTGAAAGACACCACAAAAGTTGTTCTACCAGCTTTCTGGGCTGAGATGGGGAACCGCTGACTTTTGGACTCGGCCGGTGACAAAATGTTCCAAACACACCCCATGCACAACTCCACCGGGGAAGGTGCCAGCAAGGAGTTCTCTGGTAGTTTTTACATTGCTCCGCTAGGCGGCTGAAAGACACCACAAAAGTTGTTCTACCAGCTTTCTGGGCTGAGATGGGGAACCGCTGACTTTTGGACTCGGCCGGTGACAAAATGTTCCAAACACACCCCATGCACAACTCCACCGGGGAAGGTGCCAGCAAGGAGTTCTCTGGTAGTTTTTACATTGCTCCGCTAGGCGGCTGAAAGACACCACAAAAGTTGTTCTACCAGCTTTCTGGGCTGAGATGGGGAACCGCTGACTTTTGGACTCGGCCGGTGACAAAATGTTCCAAACACACCCCATGCACAACTCCACCGGGGAAGGTGCCAGCAAGGAGTTCTCTGGTAGTTTTTACATTGCTCCGCTAGGCGGCTGAAAGACACCACAAAAGTTGTTCTACCAGCTTTCTGGGCTGAGATGGGGAACCGCTGACTTTTGGACTCGGCCGGTGACAAAATGTTCCAAACACACCCCATGCACAACTCCACCGGGGAAGGTGCCAGCAAGGAGTTCTCTGGTAGTTTTTACATTGCTCCGCTAGGCGGCTGAAAGACACCACAAAAGTTGTTCTACCAGCTTTCTGGGCTGAGATGGGGAACCGCTGACTTTTGGACTCGGCCGGTGACAAAATGTTCCAAACACACCCCATGCACAACTCCACCGGGAAGGTGCCAGCAAGGAGTTCTCTGGTAGTTTTTACATTGCTCCGCTAGGCGGCTGAAAGACACCACAAAAGTTGTTCTACCAGCTTTCTGGGCTGAGATGGGGAACCGCTGACTTTTGGACTCGGCCGGTGACAAAATGTTCCAAACACACCCCATGCACAACTCCACCGGGGAAGGTGCCAGCAAGGAGTTCTCTGGTAGTTTTTACATTGCTCCGCTAGGCGGCTGAAAGACACCACAAAAGTTGTTCTACCAGCTTTCTGGGCTGAGATGGGAACCGCTGACTTTTGGACTCGGCCGGTGACAAAATGTTCCAAACACACCCCATGCACAACTCCACCGGGGAAGGTGCCAGCAAGGAGTTCTCTGGTAGTTTTTACATTGCTCCGCTAGGCGGCTGAAAGACACCACAAAAGTTGTTCTACCAGCTTTCTGGGCTGAGATGGGGAACCGCTGACTTTTGGACTCGGCCGGTGAAAAAATGTTCCAAACACACCCCATGCACAACTCCACCGGGGAAGGTGCCAGCAAGGAGTTCTCTGGTAGTTTTTACATTGCTCCGCTAGGCGGCTGAAAGACACCACAAAAGTTGTTCTACCAGCTTTCTGGGCTGAGATGGGGAACCGCTGACTTTTGGACTCGGCCGGTGACAAAATGTTCCAAACACACCCCATGCACAACTCCACCGGGGAAGGTGCCAGCAAGGAGTTCTCTGGTAGTTTTTACATTGCTCCGCTAGGCGGCTGAAAGACACCACAAAAGTTGTTCTACCAGCTTTCTGGGCTGAGATGGGGAACCGCTGACTTTTGGACTCGGCCGGTGACAAAATGTTCCAAACACACCCCATGCACAACTCCACCGGGGAAGGTGCCAGCAAGGAGTTCTCTGGTAGTTTTTACATTGCTCCGCTAGGCGGCTGAAAGACACCACAAAAGTTGTTCTACCAGCTTTCTGGCTGAGATGGGGAACCGCTGACTTTTGGACTCGGCCGGTGACAAAATGTTCCAAACACACCCCATGCACAACTCCACCGGGGAAGGTGCCAGCAAGGAGTTCTCTGGTAGTTTTTACATTGCTCCGCTAGGCGGCTGAAAGACACCACAAAAGTTGTTCTACCAGCTTTCTGGGCTGAGATGGGGAACCGCTGACTTTTGGACTCGGCCGGTGACAAAATGTTCCAAACACACCCCATGCACAACTCCACCGGGAAGGTGCCAGCAAGGAGTTCTCTGGTAGTTTTTACATTGCTCCGCTAGGCGGCTGAAAGACACCACAAAAGTTGTTCTACCAGCTTTCTGGGCTGAGATGGGGAACCGCTGACTTTTGGACTCGGCCGGTGACAAAATGTTCCAAACACACCCCATGCACAACTCCACCGGGGAAGGTGCCAGCAAGGAGTTCTCTGGTAGTTTTTACATTGCTCCGCTAGGTGCTGAAAGACACCACAAAAGTTGTTCTACCAGCTTTCTGGGCTGAGATGGGGAACCGCTGACTTTTGGACTCGGCCGGTGACAAAATGTTCCAAACACACCCCATGCACAACTCCACCGGGGAAGGTGCCAGCAAGGAGTTCTCTGGTAGTTTTTACATTGCTCCGCTAGGCGGCTGAAAGACACCACAAAAGTTGTTCTACCAGCTTTCTGGGCTGAGATGGGGAACCGCTGACTTTTGGACTCGGCCGGTGACAAAATGTTCCAAACACACCCCATGCACAACTCCACCGGGAAGGTGCCAGCAAGGAGTTCTCTGGTAGTTTTTACATTGCTCCGCTAGGCGGCTGAAAGACACCACAAAAGTTGTTCTACCAGCTTTCTGGGCTGAGATGGGGAACCGCTGACTTTTGGACTCGGCCGTGACAAAATGTTCCAAACACACCCCATGCACAACTCCACCGGGGAAGGTGCCAGCAAGGAGTTCTCTGGTAGTTTTTACATTGCTCCGCTAGGCGCCTGAAAGACACCACAAAAGTTGTTCTACCAGCTTTCTGGGCTGAGATGGGGAACCGCTGACTTTTGGACTCGGCCGGTGACAAAATGTTCCAAACACACCCCATGCACAACTCCACCGGGGAAGGTGCCAGCAAGGAGTTCTCTGGTAGTTTTTACATTGCTCCGCTAGGCGCCTGAAAGACACCACAAAAGTTGTTCTACCAGCTTTCTGGGCTGAGATGGGGAACCGCTGACTTTTGGACTCGGCCGGTGACAAAATGTTCCAAACACACCCCATGCACAACTCCACCGGGAAGGTGCCAGCAAGGAGTTCTCTGGTAGTTTTTACATTGCTCCGCTAGGCGGCTGAAAGACACCACAAAAGTTGTTCTACCAGCTTTCTGGGCTGAGATGGGGAACCGCTGACTTTTGGACTCGGCCGGTGACAAAATGTTCCAAACACACCCCATGCACAACTCCACCGGGGAAGGTGCCAGCAAGGAGTTCTCTGGTAGTTTTTACATTGCTCCGCTAGGCGGCTGAAAGACACCACAAAAGTTGTTCTACCAGCTTTCTGGGCTGAGATGGGGAACCGCTGACTTTTGGACTCGGCCGGTGACAAAATGTTCCAAACACACCCCATGCACAACTCCACCGGGGAAGGTGCCAGCAAGGAGTTCTCTGGTAGTTTTTTACATTGCTCCGCTAGGCGGCTGAAAGACACCACAAAAGTTGTTCTACCAGCTTTCTGGGCTGAGATGGGGAACCGCTGACTTTTGGACTCGGCCGTGACAAAATGTTCCAAACACACCCCATGCACAACTCCACCGGGGAAGGTGCCAGCAAGGAGTTCTCTGGTAGTTTTTACATTGCTCCGCTAGGCGGCTGAAAGACACCACAAAAGTTGTTCTACCAGCTTTCTGGGCTGAGATGGGGAACCGCTGACTTTTGGACTCGGCCGGTGACAAAATGTTCCAAACACACCCCATGCACAACTCCACCGGGGAAGGTGCCAGCAAGGAGTTCTCTGGTAGTTTTTACATTGCTCCGCTAGGCGGCTGAAAGACACCACAAAAGTTGTTCTACCAGCTTTCTGGGCTGAGATGGGGAACCGCTGACTTTTGGACTCGGCCGGTGACAAAATGTTCCAAACACACCCCATGCACAACTCCACCGGGGAAGGTGCCAGCAAGGAGTTCTCTGGTAGTTTTTACATTGCTCCGCTAGGCGGCTGAAAGACACCACAAAAGTTGTTCTACCAGCTTTCTGGGCTGAGATGGGGAACCGCTGACTTTTGGACTCGGCCGGTGACAAAATGTTCCAAACACACCCCATGCACAACTCCACCGGGGAAGGTGCCAGCAAGGAGTTCTCTGGTAGTTTTTTACATTGCTCCGCTAGGCGGCTGAAAGACACCACAAAAGTTGTTCTACCAGCTTTCTGGGCTGAGATGGGGAACCGCTGACTTTTGGACTCGGCCGGTGACAAAATGTTCCAAACACACCCCATGCACAACTCCACCGGGGAAGGTGCCAGCAAGGAGTTCTCTGGTAGTTTTTACATTGCTCCGCTAGGCGCCTGAAAGACACCACAAAAGTTGTTCTACCAGCTTTCTGGGCTGAGATGGGGAACCGCTGACTTTTGGACTCGGCCGGTGACAAAATGTTCCAAACACACCCCATGCACAACTCCACCGGGAAGGTGCCAGCAAGGAGTTCTCTGGTAGTTTTTACATTGCTCCGCTAGGCGCTGAAAGACACCACAAAAGTTGTTCTACCAGCTTTCTGGGCTGAGATGGGGAACCGCTGACTTTTGGACTCGGCCGGTGACAAAATGTTCCAAACACACCCCATGCACAACTCCACCGGGGAAGGTGCCAGCAAGGAGTTCTCTGGTAGTTTTTACATTGCTCCGCTAGGCGGCTGAAAGACACCACAAAAGTTGTTCTACCAGCTTTCTGGGCTGAGATGGGGAACCGCTGACTTTTGGACTCGGCCGGTGACAAAATGTTCCAAACACACCCCATGCACAACTCCACCGGGGAAGGTGCCAGCAAGGAGTTCTCTGGTAGTTTTTACATTGCTCCGCTAGGCGGCTGAAAGACACCACAAAAGTTGTTCTACCAGCTTTCTGGGCTGAGATGGGGAACCGCTGACTTTTGGACTCGGCCGGTGACAAAATGTTCCAAACACACCCCATGCACAACTCCACCGGGAAGGTGCCAGCAAGGAGTTCTCTGGTAGTTTTTACATTGCTCCGCTAGGCGGCTGAAAGACACCACAAAAGTTGTTCTACCAGCTTTCTGGGCTGAGATGGGGAACCGCTGACTTTTGGACTCGGCCGGTGACAAAATGTTCCAAACACACCCCATGCACAACTCCACCGGGAAGGTGCCAGCAAGGAGTTCTCTGGTAGTTTTTACATTGCTCCGCTAGGCGCTGAAAGACACCACAAAAGTTGTTCTACCAGCTTTCTGGGCTGAGATGGGGAACCGCTGACTTTTGGACTCGGCCGGTGACAAAATGTTCCAAACACACCCCATGCACAACTCCACCGGGGAAGGTGCCAGCAAGGAGTTCTCTGGTAGTTTTTACATTGCTCCGCTAGGCGGCTGAAAGACACCACAAAAGTTGTTCTACCAGCTTTCTGGGCTGAGATGGGGAACCGCTGACTTTTGGACTCGGCCGGTGACAAAATGTTCCAAACACACCCCATGCACAACTCCACCGGGGAAGGTGCCAGCAAGGAGTTCTCTGGTAGTTTTTACATTGCTCCGCTAGGCGGCTGAAAGACACCACAAAAGTTGTTCTACCAGCTTTCTGGGCTGAGATGGGGAACCGCTGACTTTTGGACTCGGCCGGTGACAAAATGTTCCAAACACACCCCATGCACAACTCCACCGGGAAGGTGCCAGCAAGGAGTTCTCTGGTAGTTTTTACATTGCTCCGCTAGGCGGCTGAAAGACACCACAAAAGTTGTTCTACCAGCTTTCTGGGCTGAGATGGGGAACCGCTGACTTTTGGACTCGGCCGGTGACAAAATGTTCCAAACACACCCCATGCACAACTCCACCGGGGAAGGTGCCAGCAAGGAGTTCTCTGGTAGTTTTTACATTGCTCCGCTAGGCGGCTGAAAGACACCACAAAAGTTGTTCTACCAGCTTTCTGGGCTGAGATGGGGAACCGCTGACTTTTGGACTCGGCCGGTGACAAAATGTTCCAAACACACCCCATGCACAACTCCACCGGGGAAGGTGCCAGCAAGGAGTTCTCTGGTAGTTTTTACATTGCTCCGCTAGGCGGCTGAAAGACACCACAAAAGTTGTTCTACCAGCTTTTGGGCTGAGATGGGGAACCGCTGACTTTTGGACTCGGCCGGTGACAAAATGTTCCAAACACACCCCATGCACAACTCCACCGGGGAGGTGCCAGCAAGGAGTTCTCTGGTAGTTTTTACATTGCTCCGCTAGGCGGCTGAAAGACACCACAAAGTTGTTCTACCAGCTTTCTGGGCTGAGATGGGGAACCGCTGACTTTTGGACTCGGCCGGTGACAAAATGTTCCAAACACACCCCATGCACAACTCCACCGGGGAAGGTGCCAGCAAGGAGTTCTCTGGTAGTTTTTACATTGCTCCGCTAGGCGGCTGAAAGACACCACAAAAGTTGTTCTACCAGCTTTCTGGGCTGAGATGGGGAACCGCTGACTTTTGGACTCGGCCGGTGACAAAATGTTCCAAACACACCCCATGCACAACTCCACCGGGGAAGGTGCCAGCAAGGAGTTCTCTGGTAGTTTTTACATTGCTCCGCTAGGCGGGAAAGACACCACAAAAGTTGTTCTACCAGCTTTCTGGGCTGAGATGGGGAACCGCTGACTTTTGGACTCGGCCGGTGACAAAATGTTCCAAACACACCCCATGCACAACTCCACCGGGGAAGGTGCCAGCAAGGAGTTCTCTGGTAGTTTTTACATTGCTCCGCTAGGCGGCTGAAAGACACCACAAAAGTTGTTCTACCAGCTTTCTGGGCTGAGATGGGGAACCGCTGACTTTTGGACTCGGCCGGTGACAAAATGTTTCCAAACACACCCCATGCACAACTCCACCGGGGAAGGTGCCAGCAAGGAGTTCTCTGGTAGTTTTTACATTGCTCCGCTAGGGCTGAAAGACACCACAAAAGTTGTTCTACCAGCTTTCTGGGCTGAGATGGGGAACCGCTGACTTTTGGACTCGGCCGGTGACAAAATGTTCCAAACACACCCCATGCACAACTCCACCGGGGAAGGTGCCAGCAAGGAGTTCTCTGGTAGTTTTTTACATTGCTCCGCTAGGCGGCTGAAAGACACCACAAAAGTTGTTCTACCAGCTTTCTGGGCTGAGATGGGGAACCGCTGACTTTTGGACTCGGCCGGTGACAAAATGTTCCAAACACACCCCATGCACAACTCCACCGGGAAGGTGCCAGCAAGGAGTTCTCTGGTAGTTTTTACATTGCTCCGCTAGGCGGCTGAAAGACACCACAAAAGTTGTTCTACCAGCTTTCTGGGCTGAGATGGGGAACCGCTGACTTTTGGACTCGGCCGGTGACAAAATGTTCCAAACACACCCCATGCACAACTCCACCGGGGAAGGTGCCAGCAAGGAGTTCTCTGGTAGTTTTTACATTGCTCCGCTAGGCGCCTGAAAGACACCACAAAAGTTGTTCTACCAGCTTTCTGGGCTGAGATGGGGAACCGCTGACTTTTGGACTCGGCCGGTGACAAAATGTTCCAAACACACCCCATGCACAACTCCACCGGGGAAGGTGCCAGCAAGGAGTTCTCTGGTAGTTTTTACATTGCTCCGCTAGGCGGCTGAAAGACACCACAAAAGTTGTTCTACCAGCTTTCTGGGCTGAGATGGGGAACCGCTGACTTTTGGACTCGGCCGGTGACAAAATGTTCCAAACACACCCCATGCACAACTCCACCGGGGAAGGTGCCAGCAAGGAGTTCTCTGGTAGTTTTTACATTGCTCCGCTAGGCGGCTGAAAGACACCACAAAAGTTGTTCTACCAGCTTTCTGGGCTGAGATGGGGAACCGCTGACTTTTGGACTCGGCCGGTGACAAAATGTTCCAAACACACCCCATGCACAACTCCACCGGGGAAGGTGCCAGCAGGAA
>NW_024427461.1:0-28583 GCF_017639655.2 Falco naumanni
CCTGCCACGGACCTCAGGGCAGATTGCCTTTATCCGAGTCACGGCACCAAAATTGTTATAGTTTAGCTGTCCCATGAAATGCCAGAGACTGGCCAGTTAGAAAATGTGATTTATTAAAGCAAGCGACAAGTAAGCAAAACAGCGCTGGGCGGCCGGGGAGTCTCCTGCTCCACCAACGGCGCGCAAATTCAAGCAAGCTGAGCAGCTCTTTTTATCTTCCCCGAGGTCGCTTCTGACACCTTCAGTAGCCCCTCTGCTGCTTCTGTTGTGGTGGTTTCTTGCCAGACGGGACGTTCCCATGTTTGGTGTAGCAAGATCACATTGTGGACATGTCTCTTCTTGTTAAACAGGAAGTTCTTAAGACCACCACGACGGGTTCGTTCCTCTTGCTTGCCTTGGTCGATCAGCAAATTACCTTTAGTTACTTATTACAGTACCAGCCCAGGAGAGAGGGGAGGCTGCTGCAGCCCCCGCCCCGGCTGCGGCCAAGGAAGTGTGTTCCAGTGGGCACACGCGTGCCGAGCGGGCATGCCCACCGCACACACGTGTGCATGCAGTTCGGGTCAGCGCTCGGTTATGCGGTGTGCATACCCGCACAGGCAGGCAGAGGCAGCCCCCAGCCCCCGGTGCCTGTAAGCACGCTGCAGGGGGCTGCGCTTTTCCAGCCCCGGGGGGGCAGCGGGGCCCGGGGGGCAGCGATCTCCCTCGGGCTCTCGGCAGAGGAGCTCGGCAGCAGCCCGGGCTGCGAGAGGGGGGCGGCTCGGGGGGCGGGGGGCCACCCGGGGCGGGGGGACACCCCTCCCGGCCGGCGGGCGGTCCGGCAGGCGGTGCCGCGGGCTGGAGCGACCCCCGCCCGCCCCTCCCTCGGGGACAGCCGGCGGCTGGAACCCGGCCGCCGCCTCCCGCCCTCCCGCGCGGTCGGGGCTGTCGCTGCCGAGGTTCGGCGACGGCGGCGCTGGCCGTGCCCGGCTCGGGGCAGGCGTCTGCCAGCCGGAGACCGGACCCCCTTTTCCGGGAGAGGCCCGAGCGAGGCGGCGAGCGCCGGGGAGCGCGCAGGGAAGGGAGCGGGCAGCCCTCCGCAGGGGGCGAACCCGGGGGCTGCGCTGCGGCTCCGCACTCGCGGCTCCGCCTCAGCCGCAGGCAGCCCCCGCAGAGCCGCCCCCGGCCCCGCGCCGCGCCGCGCCGCAGGCAGCCCCCGGCGCCCCGGGAGGCGCTGCGGACCGACGGCTTGCACATCGGTGGTCAGCAGAAGGCAGCTCTGCGCCTTAAGTGGCGACGTAGAGAAAAGATGTGTCTGCAGCGAAGCACGGGAGAGGGTCCGGAGGACAGAGCGTGTTGCAGGCGCTTGGCAGCACACGGCCTCGGGAGGGGGAACAGACGCCATGGGTCAAGCTGGGGCATAAGGTAAGCTCAAGGAGAACCAGTTGGTTAATGGGACCAAACAGAAATGACTTGAACTGTGCATGAACACTTGAGTGAAAGTTAAGACCGCTGTGCCTTTAAATGGGGACGAGGCTCGTAAGACCCAGTGAGGATTAAGTGTGACTAAAGGTCATCGTAAACGGTTTTTCCAGGTGTATAAAGTATTTTCCTGTCGCGACGAGCTGTGCTAGCTTTGTGGGTTTGCCCCCCAGCTCCCATCCCCGCAGAGACGCGTGCCTGGTCCCTCGGCCGTGCGGGTGCTCGATCCGTTGCACGGCGGGCGATGGGATCCGGCCGTTCGACGGCAGCATCAGGTCCCGAGGAGACGGTCGCTGCCAGCCCCGGCCGGCCTCGGCGCTCGGCGGGGCTGCGCGACGTCCCGGTGCGACATGTCCCTTCCCGGGGCTCGCCCCCCGTCTGGGTGCGAGGGGGGTGGCGGCGCGGCGGGTGGCGGGCCTGCCGGGGTGGGAGATGCGGCTCCAGGTGCTTTGCCCGCCGGCCCGGACGGTGCTTTCGCCTCTCGTTACGCGTTCGGGGGAGGCAGGAGGGTCGCCGTTACCGTCAGCGAGCCCGTGCTGCCGCCGCTGCCCGGCGTCGGGGCTGTGTGGCATCCCGGGGTGGCGGGGAGCGGAGCGATGCGCCTCGTCTTTGCAGGGTGCTGAGCTGCCCTTCCCCGGGGCCAGGGCTCGCTGCCGCTTCCAGCTGCACAGGGTTTGGTCCCGCAGCCTCAGTGTGAGGGCTGGATTTTCGCGAAACGAGGAGGAGCTGCTGGCACCTTCTGGTCGGCTTGATTTCTTGCTGTGCTTTTCGTACATTTTTAATAGCCCGGTGGAGTACAAATTGTAAAGGAAACTTCATACGCAGAGTTTGAGAGTTTGAAGAGAGATTATTCACCCTCTAGCTGTCGTGAGGTTTCACCTCTCCTTCCTGGCAGGACTGATCTTCCAGTTAGAAGTGAAACAAGGTCAAACGGTTAAAAAAAAAAGGTTTCCTTCTGTCAGGGCGAATCTAAATCAGTCAAATTCCCAGGCACCAAAGTGTGCTGTGTAACAAATGGGAGTGCAAAGGTAAGCACGTAGCTTTGCGTGTGCGAGAGCAGTTGTGGGACTTCTCTGTAAGTTCTAACACCTTGCTCTTTGCGCTGTTCTTCTGCAAATTTGCCTGGATTTTAAGTATGGACATGTTATAAATTGAGACCACAATGGATCATAATCCAATTAAAATTTTATTAATTATAGCAAGTAGAATATGAGCAAAGACAGCGCTGGACGACAGGGGAGTCTGCGCTCCACCAACTGCCGTACTGAGCAGTTCAAACAGTCCCTTTTTATACATCTTTACCCGTGTTCATGAAGTAGTGGAGGTATTGACCCTTCACTCATATATCCTTAGGTGGGGTTGTCTGTCTTGTTTCTGTCGGTTCCTGGACATCTGGCGGTTATCTTATCTTTCACAAGCAGTGTCTGGTAGCTGTTTGCATAAGCGTTTTCATATATTTTGTTGCCTAAACTTTACATTGAGCTTAACATAAATCTTAATAAACAGTACCCTAGTCCATAGTTTCTCACACCCACGGTGGCCACTGCCTCCCAGCAGTGCCTGCCAGGTGGCCAGGGACACTGGCCCTGAGGGATGGAGGCCAGACTTCCCAGCCCAGGGATGGATTTCACGCTCTGAACACTCCGAGGTTGCTTTTAAAGAGGACACTTCCTCAGCAGAGAACTGGGATTATTTATTGTTTGTTTTCCTCCACAGCAGCCTCCTGCGGGGACAGGCACAGCCATCCCCTGGGGTGCGTGGGGATGCCACCTCCTCAGCCTGACAGAGATGAAGTGTTGTAGGTTGCTTTCTTCAGGGTGTCCAGGAAGAACTGCTCCTTCTCTAAGAAATCATGGTCCTAAGAGAGGGATAGATGGCACGGATATCAGAGTGCCACAGAAATGGGGTCACAGGCCAGGGTGCTGCTCACGAGTGATGGGAGTATCCCAAACCCTCCTCCGTGCGGCGAGCAGCGGGCAGGTACCCATCTGTGGTAGCCCCCGGGGTGTATGGGCTCCCCACAGAGCCCATAACCTCACACCGAGTGAGGCCCACAGAGGAAGGCTCAAAGAGCATCCCTGCCTGGGGAAGGACCCAGCAGGGAAGGAGGGGGCTGAGGATGGGGACATCATGAAGCCAGAGCCCAGCAGAGCTGGCTTCTGCCACCCAGGGATGGGGCAAACGCCATCAAGCCAAGGATGTTATCAACCAGCCTGAAACAAGCCGTGAGGACGCACCAACCCTTGCTGCTGGTATCACTCTTCTAGGTGCCCACGGCTTCTGCGAGCCCACCCAGCCCAGCAACGATCTCACACCCACCCTGTGGCCGTCAGGCTCAACCCAGGCTTCACCCAGCCCTGCTCCCACCCAGCTGGTCTGAAGCCCTTTCCAGCCCTGGTTTCCCACCACCTCACCTGCTGGGCCCTGTGCTTCAGCAGCAACAACGTGGCGTAGAGCTCGGTGGGGCCAGCCCCAGTGTCCCTGCTACCCCCTGGGCTATGCCAAGGGAGCGCGCTGGTGGGAAGTGGAAAACCTGGAACAAGAGCCCAACCGTGTGGTACCGCTGCCGTTAGAGGAACAGCAGACGGACAAGTGTCCCTTTTTTTGCTGCCTGCATGTCCCTGCAGCAGGGTCCTCCCCAACCTCCCACTGCAAACGGCCTTTAATCCACCTGCCTCTCCCTTCCTGCCCCCTCTGCCCCCTCCTGGCACTGCCCTGGCTCAGAGGTCTCTGCTGAGCTCCTTCAGAGGACGTGAGGAGGCCAACTCACATCTGAGTGTGTGATGAGCCCCCAGGAACATCCCAAGCCTCCTGAGAAGTGGAATACAAGTGCAACTGGCCCCCGGCATGTCCCGTCCCCCCCCTCCCCCAGCAGCGTGCAGGAAGCCTTACACGCTGTGCTGGAGAGGCCTCTCCTAGGGGCACTGAGGCCCTGCTTTGTGTTCAGCAGCATCGCAGAGTTGGTGGGCAGTTCCTCACGGATCTGTTCGAGCTGTCTCCTCTGGCGAGCCATGCTCAGCCGCTCCTGCCCCATCCCCGGCAGAAAGAGAGAGAAACTGTTGGCAAAGGTTCAGGCCCTTGGCACAGCGGCCCCAGGCCAAGAAGGAAAGGCAAGGGAGTATTTGCCTCGTGAAGACGCTGTTCCTGCTGCTTCAGCTGCTCCAGCTGCTGCTCCATGACCCGCAGCCTCCTCTGGTGCTCGGACTCTATCCTGCACGCCTCTTGCAGGGCTTGCTCCCCTTCCTTGTACTTCTGGGATGAGAGCTGCAAGGCAGAGCAGCTGAGGAGGCTGGGGACAGGGACCCTCGCTGCCCTGGGGCAGGGCTCCTTTGTGCACCCCCTGTTCCCCTCCCAGGACAGCGCTGGGATTCAGCACTCAAGGAGGGATGTGAAACCCCAGCTGTGAATTGCAGCGCAGATGCTTCACTTACCTTGGTCGTGCTTTTAATCTGCTCCTCCTGCTGCTGGATGCGCAGTGTGGCCCTGTCCACCTTCTCCTTCTCCAGCCTCAGCTCCTGCCAGGACTTGTCCAGCAGCTCCCTGTCCCTCACCAGCTGCTCCTCCCTGGTTTTCAGCTCATGGCTCCAGATCTTCAGCTCTGCCTGCTCCTAGGATGGGCATGGGGAAAATCAATGCACTACCTGCCCTATCCTGGACACTATCTCATGTCCCCCCAAGTGATGGGAGAGATCTGCCCCTGTTTTCCTTCTTGGTTTGCCAGTTTGGGGTGCAGAGCAACACCACCAGGTACCCAACCAATGCTCTCACCCACCCACCCTTGGGCACCAGGGTTGGCAGAGCTGGCATTGTACAGGCACACACACACACACACACTCCTTCCCCAGAAAGGACGGAGCCCCTCACCCATGCTACACACTCTAAAACATGCTCAAGGCTTGGCAGTTTGTCAGCAGTGGAAACACCCAGCCTGAATGGTTATTTTCCACCCTGGTAGCCCTCAGAAATGCAGCCCTGCCACAGTCTGTGCCACATATCTCCTCTGGACAGCTCCAGGGGGGAGAACTGGCTCCAAACATGTCCCCATGGCATGGGGAGGTTCTGTTTAACCCACCATGGGGGTTTCCTCTCACCAGACTTACAATGGAGGCGGCTGTGCCTGGTCTGGCTGCCCAAACTCCTCACAGGCAAAGGGGAGAGACAGAGGTGACTGATGCTTCAGTCAACATCTAAAACAGGCTGGTGGAGGCTGCTCCTGGAACAGCCCGATTCTCACCACCGCAGTGATGTCTCTTAAAACTTGTTTTAAACACCTGAAGGCAGGGCTGAACATCTCCCCGGTGGGCAGGACCCATCCGTGAGCTGCCAGGTGGTGCTGGAGGCCATGGAGAGGGGCTCTACTGTGGTACCTCGGCCAGGCTCATGATGGTGCCCTCTCTCTGTGAGTCCATCTTCAGGGCTCGGTCCATGTTGCGCTCCATCTGCTCCTTCCTCAGCTGCTGCTGGGTGTGAAATTCAGCCCACTCGGCTGCCAGCTTCCGTTGCTCCTGCGAGCACTTCTGCATCACGGACTTCTGCTCTTCCAGCAGAGCACTCTGGGGAGCGTTGCCAGAGAGGGAGAGAAGAAGCACTAAGTCCCATTCGCCACAGGATTTTTCTCCTTTAACCCATCTCTGCCGCGCAACATCTAGGGGCTGGTTCAAGCCCACGGTGCCTGGTGTGAACCCTGTCACCGTGAGCTCTGGTCCCGTGTTCCTCAAGAACCAGCACGTGCCATGCGCACACACCGCGGCCTCCTGCATCCGTGAGCCAGAGGGCTGGCCTGACTGCGATTCCCCCTGCGTGAGGCTGAGGAGGCAGAGAGCTGCAGAAGGATGCTGCAGCCCAGCACCCAGCTCTTGCCTCCACCACACAATGCAGTGCAGCCCTGGAGATGTCTGCCCCACCTCACCTTCGCCCTCTCCAGCTCTGCTCGCTCCATGGACAGCTGCTGGGTCACGACTCGCCGCTGCTCCTCCAGTGAGTGCTGCAGTGATTCCACTTTGGATTGCTCTGCCGTTGCCCTCCATCGCTCCTGCGTTCAGACACAGAGGTGACAGATGCTATTCACAACCTCCAGGCCAGGAACCTCCAGTTGGTGAGACACATACCCCATACCCAGACAGGAGGGCCGACCCAGGCAGAGGACACAGTGTGGGCTCACCTGCTCCAGCAGCCGAGTCTGCTCACTCAGCCTGGCCTCCATTCTAGCGATCACCTCCTGGAGTCGGCTCCGCTCCTCCTCCATGTCCCTCTGCTGCTGCGACAGCCTGTCCTGGAGCACTTGGGGAGAGGCACGAGCAGCATGAGGCGGGAAGTTCTTCCCTTCTATCCACACCATGTTCACAGAAAAACTGTGTGTGTTTGTGCTCATCACCCCTGGCACATCCCCAGGACACTGCTTTGTAAAGGGAAGACCCCGAGATGTCCAGTGACCAAGGCAGGCAAGGCTTTGCCAGCCTCAGCTCCCAGCCTCTGGCTGACTCAGAGCAACTTCTCCTTGTTTTCTGGGTACCCCCAGCTCCGGTGGAGACCCCGCAGCCGTGCCGGCACAGAGGAACAGCAGACATACCCTTGAGCTGCTCGTCCCGCTGCCGTACCCCCATGGCCAGCTCCTGGGAGGTGGTGTGGTGTGTGGCCTCCACCTTTTGCGAGAGGTCATGCAAGTTGCTGGAGAACTTCTCCATCCGCTCGATGATGCCATTCAGAGACCTGCAGAGAGAAGTGAGGGGAGGGTCACCCCTGTGGGACACGCTTCATCTCACCGCAACGGAGAGGGGGATATTTGGTGGCCCAAAGGCCGGGCAGCCCTGCCCTGAACCTCTCTGGGTCACAGCAGAGCAGTAGGAAGATGCAGCTCCTGCTTCCGGGGGGCACTGACGGGTATTACACAGCTCAGCATCCCCGCAGGCAGTGGGTGGGAGAGGGGATGGCCCCTGTTGCCACGGTCCAAGCCTGGTTCGTGTAGGACAGGGAATGCTGTGGCCAGGGACCAATGTGGGAACACAACTGTCAGTACCTGGTGTACGATGTGGCGCTGGTCACTGCATCGATCTCCTGGTCTTTCAGCCGCTTCAGCCGCTGGAGCTGCTCTTCGTGGTCTTTGCGCATCTCCTGGACAGACACCCTGCGGGACACGGGGAAGGAGCCTGCCACAGGCTGGCACAAACCAGTGCTCCCCATGATGGGCACTGTGGGAGAGGCTTGGTTGTGGGGCTGAGAATCAGGTGCCAGGAGCTGAGCTGGCATGGGGGTCTGTCCTGGGGCATTCCACCGACAGGCATCCACATTTGGGATGGGCCCAATTTTGGGGTTATGAGCTCCTCTACCAAAAACTGATTTGTCATTGACCCAAACTATGTGGACATCAGTGACTCACTGAACTCACTGACCTGAATAAAAGAGATTTGGGGGAAGATAAAACATTGGGTTCAGCATCTTTCAAAATACAATGCATTCACTCTGAAACCACGTCTCCAGTCAGATCTCCCTGTGTCCACCTACAAAGCAAATCCCCGTTCCAAAAGGCACCAAGCTGCCCACAACCCAGTGCTTCTGGAGTCTGGTTTCTCCTTTCACCATGTCCCCAAACCACTCCCTGGTTCCTTCGCTGAGACTGTGGGTACCAGCCACACGTGTGTGCCACTCGTGCCACTCTCACCTCTGCAGCTCTTGCAGACGCTCCATCTCCAGCTTGTTCTGCTGCTCCAGCGTGGCCAGGCGCTGCTGGTGCTGCGCCAGCAGCTCTGCCCGTGCCCGCTCCGCATCCTGGCTCTGCAGCAGGAGCTGAGCCATCAGCTGCTCCTTCTCCAGCCGCAGCCTCTCCTCCCGCTGCCCGTAGGTGTCCTCCACCACCTTCACCTGGTTCCTGCCCCGAGAGGTCACAGCCAGGAAGAAGTGTTGCTTCCACAGCAATACCCAGCACTCCCCCCCCCCCCGCAGAGCGCACACAGGGGTTTGCGAGCAGATCAGTGTTGCTGTGTGCATGGCGAAACACGCAGACCTGAGCCTTGAACCCTCCTGCTACTGCCCACTGTGCTGCCTGGTTGGGGGTGCGCTGGCAATGGGACCAGCCCCTCCTCCTTGTCACCCAGGGGACAGTGGTGGTGAGAGTGGACTCCCATGTTGGCTCACCTGTGGGGCTGCTCTCTGCCCCCACCACGTCCACATCGACATGGCTCTGCGCCCACCTGCCCCAGGGGCGGATTTGGGAAGCATCCCAGCACTCCCACCCCAGGAGAGACAGAGCTGTAGGCGAGGAGGGAAGCACAGGTGAGAGGCTGGTACCTGTGGGTGCTCTCAAGGAGATTCAGTTCCTCCTGGTGCCGCTGCTGGAGATTTTCCAGCAACAGTTTGTGCTGTGTCCGCTCCAGCTCCAGCATTCGGACCTGCCAGGCACCCGGAGAGAAAGTCCTTGTGCTGCCCTGGGGACAGAACTCCCACAGCAGCACTTGGTGGCCATAGGCGTCTCTGGACAGGGAGGTTTCACCTCTCTCCCCTGTCACCCTGATGCTATTGGGACAGGATATGGCTCCTTCTCCTCCCTCTGGGTCACCCCTGGTCCCCCATTCAGCAGGCAATGGGGCTCACCTGGCTCTCCAGCTCTGCCACACGGGCCTGGGCGCTCAGCAGCGCTGCCTGGCAGCCTGATGCATCCTCATGGAGCTGGGCTGCGGGAGCCCCCTGCCTCGTCTCATGCTGCAAGCCCGGGGCTGAGAACTCTGCCTACAAGGATGGAGAGAGAAGATCGAGGCCCTTCAGGATCAGTGGCTTTGTGGTGCGGCCATCAGCCTCCAAAAGAAGGCACCTGCCTTACCTGCAGCTGCGGGGCAGCCTGGACATGTGCCCTGGGTGCAGGAACCTGCGGAGACACAGGGATGCTCTCAGGGAGGTAAAGCCCTGGGGAGAACATCTCCTCCTAGCCTGGAAACGGCGATCCATCTCCAGCCTACTGCAGGACCACCCCCACCCCCCGCCCAATTTCCGTGCTGGCGTGGGTCCCTTCTCCCCAGGTGACACTCGGCAGCCCCCACCCCCAGACACAAGCATGCTGCGCTCTTCCTTCTCTGGGGGCAGAATCAAGGCTGAGACCACAAGCCCTCTGGGAGACAACATGTGTCCCACCACCAGGGCAGGGCGAGGAGCCCAGCTGGATGAGAAGGAGAGGCTTCAAAGACCAAGCAAGAGCTGCCTTCTCTGTGAAAGGCTTCAATTCTCCTTCAGTTGTCTAGAAATAATCTCAGAGCATCTTCAACACTATACTGGGGAAAATCAACTGAAGAAAAAGTCCTTTATCACCTGGAGCCTCTGCTGTCTAGTTAATATAATATGTATAGATGCCTGGGGAACGGTGTAAATGCTGCTCAGGCCACGCAGGGCTATAAACACACATGATTTACAAAGCATCCATAGCACCCATGCTTTGGCCTGATAAACGCAACTTGTGGCACCTCGGGGAGCTCCAAACTCTTTGCCTCCATGGACACGGCTTCCCAGAGATGCAAAGTGGGGCACATCCTACCTCAGGCCGAGGGAGCACGGACAGAGCGGGATGGCGGCGAGTCGGCAGCGGAGGGCTCGCGATCGCTGCCCTGATCCTGCACCGCTCGGGGCACGGACCCAGCACACCTACCTGAGTGAGCGGGGCAGGGCCTGGCGCCTCCTGCTTTCCTGGGAATGAGCCTGTAGAGGCTGAACATTGGACAAGTCCATGATTTGAATATAGCAATGGGAACCATCCCCTCCCAGCAGGATGAGGGCCTGGGTCTCCTGGGCACAGCGATGAGGGTCGCGCTCCGCTCTGGGAGCTGGCAATGGGGGCAGAGGGTCAGACAGGCTTGTCCGTGTCTGCATCCCCACTCCACACACAACGGTGGGACTCTGCTCTGCAGAGTAAATCAAGGGACAAAGCACAGCTCCTCCTCCATCTCCATCACCTAGGGAGGAGACTGGGTCCCCTAAGCCACTTTCAGCGGCCTCTGAACCGGCGCACAGCCACAGCCCAGAGCAGAAGGGGGTCTTTCCAGCACATAGCACTGGTGGGACAAGTGTGGGGGCAGCAAAGGGAAGACAGATGGGGCAGCGTGAACTTATGCACACCCATTGCTCCGGCAAAGCGAGTCCCTCACAGCCTTCCGAAAGCCCAAAGGCAGCACTGCGGAGCTCAGTGTGCCCCAGCACACCAGCTGACATGGGGATGGTGGGATCCTGCAGCTCAGCAACCTGCTCCGACAATGGCTGGTCAAAGCCTGGGCAGCATTCATGTGGCCAAGGGAAGTGCTGTGGTTCCTGCCTTTTTGTGGGGGGTTGGTTTTGGGTTTTTTTCAGGGCAGGGAGACCCTTCTCCGCATACCAAACTGTACAAATCTCTGCTGCCCGAACCGTACAACCACAGGAAACGCACCCAAGGCACCGGCATTTCTGGAGGGATGCCCCTTCGCAGGATCCGATGGTTGAACCGAGGCTTGTTTCGTGGTGCTGAGCCAGGGGACCGGCTGCCTGCGTGGGCACAGAGACACAAGTGACACACAGCAGTGTCACAGCGCAGGGAGAGGCACGCAGACATTATCCCGCTTGGCATTTTTGCAAGTTTAAAGCTTGGCTGTCGCACTGCGATCGAACAGGCAAGGGCCCGACGATCCTTCAGCGCTGCCTTCCTTCCCGGTTACACAGGTCCCAGACCAAAGTGGTCACGGCTGGCTACCAGCCCTCCCCGCTCCCCCACCTACACATGCAGCCGCTTCCCACAGGAATTCTCCCTTGTGGAGGTGTCTGAAAGGTGAAGGAGGCCTCACCTGGAGCCATCTGCACTCGCTGCCTGGTCCTGCGGGACAGCTGCCTGCTGCGGTGCTCCTGTGGGGCTGGCTGGCTGGCTGCAAGCAAAAAACACCCCATGGGGGAGAGCCCAGGAGGCAAGGAAAGACAAGATCCTTTCCCTCAACACCAGTTCCTGCCTTGCAGGTGAAAACCTATCCCACTCAGCTGCGGCAGGATTCAACCTGTTGGCTTCAGAGGGAGCAAAGACACCTCAGAACCTCCATCTCTGGAGGAACACCAGTTCCTCCTTGCTGCATCCACCCCCTTCCCCTGGGCAACATGCCCCTGCCCACGACACACGCGGCTGCTTCTCTGCAATTCACTTCTGAGTCCCATCCCCATGGCACAAGCCTGAACCTGTCTGTGCCAACTCAGCTGGAGGAGGTGGTTTTCCTGGAACTAGGAGGAACGAAGGGGAAAGAAGGCAGGAATGAGGAGCATGCGTGGAGCTCGTGGGGGTATGCTGATCCAGGACAATCCCACAGGACCTGGGGCAGCACGTGCAATCTCAGCCATGACTAGAAGGAGAGCCCAGAGGTGCGATGGCCCTGCAGGCTGCACCAGTGGGAGAAACCTCTGCGTTATTAACCCAACCCGAGGCAAGAGAGCACTTAAAATGGATTTCTTAAATCCGAGCAGAGGATTTCTGAGAGGTCCTGTTGGAGCAGCTGCATGATGGGAGCCCTGTGGCCACCAGCTGTGCTTTTACCTGACAGGAGCGTGGGGATCCAGCCCTCCTTCTGGGGACTCCAAGGGCTTGGCACTTTGCTCCTGAGCCTTCGCCTGTGCTTGGGCTTTCTTGCGAGACAAGGCAGCGCTCAGCCAGTTGTCTTCCTCCAGCGGGTCAGGTTTAGCCAGCGCTGCCTCTGCAGCCGGGAGCTGGCTGGTGGGGCCGGGCTGCTGGGCTGTGCCAGGGCTGGGGTAGCTCACTGCAGGATTGGCTTTTGCTGCAGATGTTGGCTTCGCATCCATAAAATCCTCATCTTTCAAGCCCAGCCAGTCACCTCGAGTCCGGCTGCTCCGCACAGGGCTGTGCCTGGCTGAAGGAGGAGATTTGGAGCGGGGTTCTGGTTTTGGTTCGCTGCTGTTCTCGGCTGGAAACCTGCTGCAAGGAGAAGCAGTCACATACGTGCCTGTGAGAGGACCCCGGGGACCCTGCCCGGGGACCCTGCCCGGGGACCCTGCCCGGGGACCCTGCCCGGGGACCCTGCCCGCTCTGCCGCGGGGGCAGCGTGGCTGCTGGCTGGAGCTCCACACGCAGAGCACAATACCTCACAGGCTGCCTCCTCGCCGGCTGGCCCTTGGGCATGGAGGCCACCGTCGGCTGGTACGCTCCAAAGACAAAATCCTCCTTGTCCCAGCCGTCTTCCTTCTCTGTTCAGACAAGCAGCTTTGAGTCAGCGCCTAGAGGAGCGGCTGTTTGCAAAGACACCAGCCCTCCTCCTCCTCCCCTGCAATTCCCACTGCGATTGCTGCCTCTGGGAAGACACAGCTGGAAACATCTTCCCTGGAAACCTGCGAGCAACGTGTCTCCTCCACGGGGCTGGGAAAAGTTGCTTTGCTGAGAATCAGTCCATGTCCAAAGGCAACTGAGTTACAGCTGATGTGCAAATGCCCCCAGGCTGCCTCGAAGGCAGGGTACAACACTTTTGCATCAGTCACCTTTGCCCCAGAGCTGACTGGGAGCCCATTAGCCACCCTGCTGACCACTACAGAAAGGGTATTTCCCCTTCAAGGACATTAGAAATCAATCTCGCCCTCCCAAGCCAACGCCATCACCTCTGCAGACCTTCCCAGCATCCCTGGCCACGCTCACCTGGCTGCTTTTGGTACTTCTTATCCAGTTTGAACTCTCTGCGCTCTCCTGTGCCTGGCTGTTCCAGGATTTTGGCCACGGAATTTTGTCCCAGCAACTCATCCAGCTTGGAGCGGGCTGGCCGGAGCACCTCTCTGTTGGTGACACAGTGGCAGATAGGTTTCCCTGGGAGGCAGGGCTGTTTCTTGTCACACAGCCTTGCCAGGGTGCTCTGGCTCTTCTCTGTGAAACGAGGCTGCTCTTGCCCCTTTCTGGGACCCACAGGCAGAAGCTCCAGCATCCCCCCCACACAGCATGCTGGCACCATCCCAACGCACAAGCCATCCCCTGCTTTACTCTCACTGCCTCTTCATTGCCCTTACTTTTCTGCCTTCTTTCCCTGCTTCTCAGCTCCTTTTGAGCCACTGCCAAGTCCCAGCGCATGCATCAGGTCGTCATCAGTATCTTCAAAAGTGAGCTCAGCCCTCCTCTGGACCGGGGCCACGGTGTGCAGGGGCGTCTGGGGTGGAGGTGGCTCTGTGGATGGGATCACACATGGTAAAGGTTTGATCAGGGCTTTTTTTTTTTTTTTTTTTTTTTTTTAAACAGGAGATCAAAGCATCCCTGCCTGCTCTTATCTCTCAGGACCATTTAAAAAGTAATTTTTAAGATCAGCGAACAGATCTCACAGCAAGTAACACAGCGGCAATGCACTACTGCCTGGTCTGCAGCCATGCATCCACTGCTGGGACACTGCTGGGTGCCACTGACACTGGGGTTTCCAGCTCTGGATAACGCCAGGAGCTTCTTTAGCTTTGAAAGTTTCCAGTCAGATAATTCCTGTCCCCTTTTGCCTAAAGTCCCTCTCTACCAACACACCTTAGACCTTGCCCTAACCCACCAGCTGCTACTTGCATCCAGAGTAGATTTATCAGGGTGAAAGGTGATTTTAGGGGACCCTCAGACCCATTAGCATCCCTGCTGCAGGAACAAGAGGGACAAGTGCCTGTAACACAGCCACAGCTGGATCCCACCCAGAGGTGCCCCAGTTGTGGTGTGGCACGGACTGGTGCTGCTCTCAGACACCCAAATCCTGACCCAGAAAATTTGTTCTCAGTTGGCAATGCGTGCAGAACGGGCTGGATGAGGTCAAAGGTAAGATCAGAGCCTCCATTCCTGGAAAGGAAAGCTCAGCTCCGTAATCTGCGGCGCACTGCAAGTATCAAGCACTTGGTGAGCTGTGGCACAATTAACCCTGTTACCAAGCTGCTCTATAAATTACGTTACTGGCTAACAAGAGGTAGGACTAGGTGGCTTTCAATGTAATCATTTTGGTTCTCACACAGACTAATCCACGCTGCTGATTTATGTAATACAAAGAGGATGCACTGAGCAACCCCACTTACCTTTCTCTTTGCTCTGTTCTGGTTTTTCCTCAGAGCTGCTTTTAGCGCCTGTTGGAGCTGGTTTCTTGGGAGCATCCTGCTCCTCATCAGACAAAAGTCCTGCCAAAGGATCATCTAAATCTGGGAATTACCCAGCAGGTACAGGAAAAGAGAATAACAAAACAAACAAACAAACGCAACGTTATTTAGAAGAAGAGCTCTGCACTACGCCAGCCACTGTTCCCCACAACGTGCACGTGGGGACAGCAGAGTGTATCTGCCCAAAGCCATGAGCGCGGGTCCTGCAGGGACCTGGGATACCCTTGAGTCTCCCTGAACTTCAAACACTCAAAGACTTAGATTTCCGTTCAGTTTTTCCACGTTTTCATCCTCCCGGAAGAAAATAACTCAAAAATTTGGGTGCTTTAATGCCTGAACACAGCTTAGGCAAAGAAAAAGGGGAGAAAGGCCACCTAAATCACCTAAAGCCCATTAGGGTTTTTTTTTGTTTTTTTTTTTTTTTTAACAGATTTTAACAGATCCTGATCTTTGTTAAAGCACAGGCTTTGAGAACCAGATTTCAGCTGTGCCAGGAAACCACTCCCCTGTTCAGAAGCTGGACAGAATCCCCCCTGACACAGGGGCTCCCAAGTGTTACAATCATTAAAAACCAAAGCACATATAAAAATGCAAATGCCCCCAGGAATCACCCCCCAGCCCTGTCCTGGGGAGGGCCGCGAATGCAGAGGTTTTTTTCCCTTTGGTCACCTCTGAAGGATTACATTTGCACTAGCATCATAGGGGTGAAGGACTCCGTATCTCATTAACCAGTCAAGCCTCCAGCTAACCGAGGAGGCAAAGAGCACGGGCAGAGCCCCCAGTGCCCCCCCGCAGCCGCGTGAAGTGAGATCCCACCTTCAAAGTTAAATTTCTTGTTGTGTCGGGGAGCGGCAGGGGATGAGAGCGCCTTCTTTTCCATCGCAGGCACTTTCTCTCCTAGAAAGAGAGGCCACGGCTCTCAGAGACAAGGTACTGCAGAAATGCCCCGGTCCCACCCTAGCTAAGGGTCGCTTTTTGGGTGGCAGCCCCCTAAAAGCACCCGCTGTGATGGACAGACCCCCCCACAGCCCTGCCAGGTGCACATCTCTCCGGAGGGGTCTCCTTGCAAGCAGAGGAGAAAAGGGCCAGGGGAAGATCAGGGCACTTTAGGGGCTGGCAGATCTGAAATGCAGCTCCTCTGGCTCTCCTTGCCCCCAGAGCAGGGGGCTCCCCACCAGAAACACTTTGCACCACCCCAGGGAACAGCCGAGTGGTGTTTGGTGGGAGGTGGCAGCGGCTGCTGGTGTGAGTGACGTCCAGGGATCTCCTAAGGGATAACACATGGCCAGAATAACACTCCTGCAAAAAGCAACCAGGAAAAGCATTTTAGGGAACAAATCCACTTTTTGCTCCGTATCCCAGATAAGGATAGGAAAATATCCCTGCTCGTTTACAATCAGGGTGTGAAAAGAATAGCAGAATCTCCTTTTTACCTTCCTCAGGAGCTACCAGCTTCCCTGTGTTTTTTACTCCTCCTCCCAAGAAGTCACATTTCCCAGGACCTTTCACAGTTGCCTTCCCTGGCCCAGAACTGGGTTTCGGGATTCCCAGGAGATCAGCTTCCATGTCGTCCATATCCTGGAAAGCAAGAGGACAAGGATGGGGAGCAGGGTGAGAGCTGCTTCTCCCTTCGGAGGCTGGTGCTGGAGGCCATGGCAGCGCGCTGGGGCGGAGATGGAGGGGATGGATGGAGATGGAGGGGATGGATGGAGATGGAGGGGATGGATGGAGATGGAGGGGATGGATGGAGATGGAGGGGATGGATGGAGATGGAGGGGATGGATGGAGATGGAGGGGATGGATGGAGATGGAGGGGATGGATGGAGATGGAGGGGATGGATGGAGATGGAGGGGATGGATGGAGATGGAGGGGATGGATGGAGATGGAGGGGATGGATGGAGATGGAGGGGATGGATGGAGATGGAGGGGATGGATGGAGATGGAGGGGATTTAAGGACTTGCCTTCAGGGTCTGCAGCACAGCTTGTGGGTCTGTGTCGGAGACACTGGATCCCTGCATGCCAGGGAGGGGAGACATCAGAGGGGAAGAGATTTTTGGAAACTCCTCACCCCTTACCCCATATCCCTTGATATCCGTTTTATGAGATAGAAGAATACATGCCCAACTCCTCCTGGTGTCCTACTCTCTGGAAACCCCCTGTGCCCCAATTCCTTTGCTGAGATCCTGCTGCCTCTAGGAGAAGCATCAGGAAAACCCAAGGCCGTTGCTCTGGGTGAAGGTCCTTCCTACAACACTTTACCCAAAGTGCACGCAGGAAGGCTGGGCTGCAGCAGCACGTGCCCCCCAGCTTTGCTCCATCTCACCCAAGGCACCAGGAAGCCCTTCTTCCACCACCACCCCCGCCCTGTCCTGTCTTCCCCACCCCCACTGGGATGCTGGAGAGGGGTTACCTCTTCAGCCAGACATCACAGCTCATCGCTGGCACGCCACTGCTGACCTGGCCGGGGTGATACCGCCGCAACCTTGGCCCGGCTCAGCCCCAGCCCTCGGGACTCCCAGGCTCTTTCCTGAACCTTGGACTCACCTCTGCAGAATTTATGTCCTTCGCAGGGAGTCTGTCGAAGAAATCATCTTCTAAAATGGACCTATGACACAAGCCCGGGGGTTAGCAGCACCACACGTGAGCTCGGCCAGTGTGTCCAGGGACAGCCAAGCCAGGCCAGGCAGCGGGAGGCAGAGGAGACCACACAGGGCTGCCACACCAGCCGCATCGTACAACGCAGAAAATGAGGCTAAAATAGCACTGGGATAAAGGACGGCAGTGCTGGGACTGCTCTATTTAAGCAACTGTTACAAAGCAGATTTACAGAAGATGTACAGGGCTGGGAGACACCCAACTCTTGCTGGAAAGCTTCGGGCTCTGGGCTCCCAGTTCCCAAAGGCATCGCAGAAGATAACTCGCCTTCCCAGGCAATCACTGTTGGGGCAGGGAGGGAGGTGGAAAAGCCAAGGATGGGGCAGATCAGAAGGATTTGGCGAGGACAAAGAGATCTTCAAGTGAGATCTCTCACAGGAGAGGCTGTGTCCGAAAGGCACTCACTTCTTTCTGGCCTGCAAGCCAGTGTCCTGGGCTCTCCTACTGCTGCCCACAGCCGGCTGGGAAGCTTTGGCAGATTTAACAGAGGTTTCATCTGGAAACAAGACAGGGAGAGATGAGGATGATGGACACGGGCATATTCCTGACCTAGGCACTCCAAAGGGGGATCTGCTGTCTACCCCGGGGCCACAGAGGCTTTTAATCAGAGGTGAACTTCACTTTGCCTCCCCAAAAGCTGATGTCCAGCCTATTCAATGGCCTCTGACTCCGAGAAGCCCTGCTCCCTGCTCCATCCCCTCCTCACAGCTGGAGCCCCCTTGCAGATCAATGGCTGTTGCACCAGCACCTCCTGCTCCCAGGAGGGGAGTAAGAATAGAAGGACGCTGCCCTTTCAGCTGAGAAGAAGGTTCGTTTTACCATCATAGCCCAGGAGGTCACCAAGCACATCATCGATGGAGCCTGAAATGAGACAAATTAAGCTGTTGAGGCAGGTGAGCTCACCAAGCAGGCATAGGAAAGCTCCCAGTTTCAGTATGGCTTGCTCTTTGGAAATCTGCTAGAATAAAGTTTTGGTCTTAAGCATCATCAGCGTCAGGCCTTCCTTGTCAGTCTAGAGAGAACTGCCAGGACCTGATCAGTATTTTGTGGATAAAAAATTTAGCTTCACTTAGCCAGAAATGGGGTATCTTTATCAAATGAACCAGCTGCTTTGTATTCAGTTAGTCACTGGCCACAAGCAGCACTTAACCTGTGGGCTCTCACCCCGCAGGATCTCGAGTCCCTGGGCAACCCCAAAAGCACTGCTTCAGTATCAGGGGCTGCAAGAGGCCTCCAAACAGTATCCCTCCAAACAGGGATAAGGTGATGGGAAGAACTGAAACAAATGCTTATATTCTCCCCTGAATTTGGGAAAGCCCACAAGAAAGGAATGTGGGACCTCAATAAACAAATCCGCTTGATGTGAGCGGCAGGTGAAAATCTCTGGTTCAGGAACGACATGATGATGCACTCAACCATCTGCAGCTTTCAGACAAGGATCATGAAACATTTCAGTAGCCAGGACTGCCACCTGAGAGTGTCCCCCCCCCCCGCCCCAGGCATTCCCAGCAGATCGAAGCACCTACGGACAGCAAAAGGAAAGCCTGCAGCATATGTACGTACCTCTTAAACTTTTCTTGGGTTTTGTAGCCTGGGGAGAAAGAAAAATTCCCTCATTAGAAAATGAAGCAAGTCTGTCCTGGACTTTCTCAAAACACACTAAAGCCAGAGGCAGGTTTCTCCAGAGCATCCCATAAACAGCAGCGAGGCCCTCCTCCTGCCCGTGCTGTTTGGGAAATGACACGTGAAATGCAGAACTACAAAGGTATTTCCAACTTCAGAGACACGGGTGAGCACAGCCCCTCCCGACTGCCAGCTGGGCAGGACCCTCCAGCCCTTGGGATCACTCCTGCCTCCAGGCAGAGCTGCCAGAGCATCAGACCCGGATTTCCCAGCCCCGCCTCAGCCCCGCACCGCAGGGCCACGCTCACCATCCGCGTCCGGTTACGGATTCTTCTTCCACGCTGCAGGGGGACCCGGCACCACTGGTCACATCCACACCAACCTCCCGCCTGAAGGGAGAGGAGGGTTCCCCGATGTGCCACCACGGCCGGAGGCACCTCTCCCACAGAGATGTCCCCTCTCCGGCTCGGGGGGCTGCAGCCTGCCAGGCTGGCTCCGCGCCGCGCCCACCCCCCGAGCCCCTCTCAACAAGGCTCCATTTGAGTCTGAAAAACACCCCCCCCCGCTCCCCAAACCGGCTTCGTGCTCCTGCAGCCCGGGGGGGACATCACACCCCCCCCAGGGAACCAGGGAGGGTGAAGGTTCCGGCCGCCCCCGACCCCAGCACAGCCCGGGGGGGTCCCGCTTAGCCCAGAGCCTGCGGAGCAGCCCGGGGCAGAGGGAGGGAACCCCCCCCACCCCCCCCCCCTTGGGTCCGGGGCACCCGCGGGGACCTGGGACAAGCAAAGCGCTGCTGGAGGCGAGGGGTGCGCGGCCCGGAGGCGCGGAGCCCCCCACTTACCGCTCAACCGCCCCCCGGCTCCGCCTCTGCGCATCCCGTTGCCATGGCGCCCGCTGCCCCCTGACCCCGGCGCCCCGCGCCAGCGCCCGCCAGACCCCGAGCCCGCAGCCCCGCAGGGCCGAGCCCGCAGCCCCCTCACCCCCCCGCCCCCCGCCCCCGCAGCCCCCCCAGCCCGCACCGGCAGCACGCCGGACACCCGCCCCCGGAAGGCCGCGGCTCACCCGGCACGGCACGGCCCGGCCCGGCCCGGCCCCCCCGCGGGACGATGGGATGTGTAGTCCCCGCCGGGCCCCCGGAGCTGGGGGTGCCCCCAGCGCTGCACCCCCCGCACGAGGGGCTGAGAGCGGCTGCGGTGCCCCCCGGCCACCCCCCAGCACGTGCCCTGGCACAAAGCGGGGCTTTAAACGCCCTGGCCTGGTGTTTAATTGTTGTTAATTGGCGCCAACAAGGAGCAACGCCAGCCCTCCTTTCGAGACCCCCGGGCACCAGCGGGAGCACAAGGAGCCAGCCCCAGGCCAGGCACCGGGGGGTTACAGCCCCCAGCCCCGCCATGGGGCACCCAGCGCCCAGCCCCCTGTGGAGCACAGCAGGCTGGGCGCAGGAGACCCCGGCAGCCCCCCCGTTGTTATAAATTGAGACCACAACGGATCATAATCCAATTAAAATTGTATTAATTATAGCAAGTAGAATATGAGCAAAGACAGCGCTGGACGGCAGGGGAGTCTGCGCTCCACCAACTGCCGCCCTGAGCAGTTCAAACAGTCCCTTTTCATACATCTTTACCCGTGTTCATGAAGTAGTGGAGGTATTGACCCTTCACTCATATATCCTTATGTGGGGTTGTCTGTCTTGTTTCTGTCGGTTCCTGGACGTCTGGCGGTTATCTTATCTTTCACAAGCAGTGTCTGGTAGCTGTTTGCATAAGCGTTTTCATATATTTTGTTGCCTAAACTTTACATTGAGCTTAACATAAATCTTAATAAACAATACCCTAGTCCATACTTTCTCACAATCCCCCCTTTTTCTTTTTATCCTATTGAGCTTAACATAAATCTTAATAAACAATACCCTAGTCCATACTTTCTCACAATCCCCCCTTTTTCTTTTTATCCTATTGTTTATTAGACACTACTTTCATTCTCGGCACTGCAAGTAAACCTTTTTCCACAATCCCAACATTTATCATAACACTCACAAGGTAATACGTCACAATTACAATAGGCATAGTTGGGTAATACATATAATAATAACATACAAAACCAAAACTTAAAAATAACACTTTTTCTTAACACATTCCCTTTTTTTTTTTTTTTTTAACATGCGTCACTATCATGGCTAGACTATAGGGATTTCGCATGCGCGGTCTTTCCAGATTTTTCCAACACGTTCTGTGGGGCTTTAAAATCGCGCATGCACATGTTCAAAGGTATACACGGACCATTCGCGTGATCAACAATGGCTACTGCGTGCCCAGATGAAGTCCCAAACCCATTTCCCGAGCTTACCACTCCGGTAAGTCTGTTAATGGTAACATTCATGGCACTATGGCCAAATGACAGGTCCGTTTTCAATGTAAGGTTCTCTTACCACCAGACCACCACGTCACCTGCCAGAGAAGAAGGGTCTAGAGTGGACATTTCGCCCTCTGAACATTCTGTAAGGTGAGTGTTCTCAAAACGTTTAACCTATATGGTTCATTAGAAAGAAGATCAAAATTTTATATATTTTTTTTTTTTTTTTTTCCTGTTGCTGTTTAGGCAGAGGGTGCGTTTTTTCTGTTGTCTCACGTCAAGAACTTATGGCGGAGGTGAAAAAGTATAAAAGGCGTTTCCATATCCTCGTCTTTGCGTTCCTGGCGCTTGTTTTTGTTGCTATTCTATTTTTTTTTTTTACTCAGCTTACATTGTTATCTGAATTGTTAAGAGTCAATTGTTTCCAAATTCTTGTTGGCTATTAAAATGTTATTTTGTGTGTACATTTTGTCATACTACTCGCATTTGTTTAACGCCATCGGGTGAAACCATAATAGCAAATTGCATGTTAGTTATAACGTGTTGAATTAATCTTATAAAACATGGAACAGCACATGGCAAAAACAATAAGGTGGCTAATCCACATAACAAATAAAATAGGATTTGTTTTACCCAGGGGCTCCCGAGAAGCCAGGAAAACAAGTCAATATTCGTCTTTCCAAGTTCGGACGGGAACATGGGCTAACTTCCCTGTCTCTGATGTGATTTGTTTAACTACCTCACCATTGTCATCACTTTTCAAACAACAATTGGAAACATTTACTTTACCACAAACACCTCTTTCTTCGGCTAGCAGGTAATCGAGAACCATCCTGTGTTGAAAGTTGCATTTCACGTCAAAAGCTTTAGCTGTTTGATTAGTAATAATTTCCAAGACAGCCTGTAGACGAATGATACGATTCAGATTGTAGATAGGTTCTCGAGCACCGTTAATGAGTTCATTAGGATTCCAAGTTGCAGGTTTATAATACTGTATGATACGTTGGGGTGTCCATTCATTTAATAAATATTGGTACCCCCTCAATTCTTGGGAGTCTGGAAAAATCAACTTGCTATTGTTGCCCTGGCTAATTTTCAAACACATTTCACATCGCTGAGTCACCTGTTTTATTACAGTATACAAGTTCTGCCCTATCAATTTCTGATTTAGACTTTTATATAAATTATCAGCTCCCCAATGCATCCTATTATGTTCTATTACGACTGTGGTCCATATTAAATTGGATGGTACCACTATACGACCATCCCTCAAATAAGTCCACTTATTTATTTTATCATTCATGTCCTGAATGACCTTTAAGTTTTCTTTAGAATAATTTGGCTCCTGATCTGTACTTACAGTTTGGATTTTACCATCTGGTATTAAGGATAATTCCTTCTTTCCTACCTCTTCTGCTACTTGTATGGCTTCATGGTCGGCCAGGCGGTTTCCAGTTTCCAAATCAGTGCCTTAATGGGCCATCTTATGTTCTTCCTTCCTGGACGACCCTCTTATAACAGAGGGGGCCCTTCCTCACATCAAGGTCTGGCATGGCATATGTCCCCACCGCTCAACGCCTACTGGGTTGCAGCCAGCAGCAGAGCTCAAGATCCTTCTTGGTGGCAAACACAGAGGCCAACCCAGTCTTGCCCTTGATTGTGGTAGGAGGCACTTGACCAACCTTATTCCTTGTACTTTGTTGTCAATGCAGAGTTTCATCTGCGCATCCCGTAACAAGTCACAGTCATGGTAAAACACAGATTTACATTAGTAGAACTACTACAGAGTGTATTTTATTTTAGTTTTTATGCAATATTCCCCACAGCCTTGCTGACCAAGGGATATTGTTTTACCTGAACTAGGCAGGCCTCCCGTTTATCATTTCTACTGTAACAGGGAAAGCATTTTTTCCTTACCTGGAATTTACTTTCAGATATACCTGGTTAAAGATTTCTTTTACTTCAGGGAGGTCCTCTCTTCCACTTTTCTGTTGAATTAAAGATAAGCTCAACATCTTAGTTAATTGATCATTTTTAACTTTTGGTTTCATTTCCCCTTCTTTAAACGTCTAGATGTTCTAATAAATCTCTTCCCAACAAAGATTTTGGTGAATTTGGCATTCTTATTTGTTTTCTTAGTTTGTACTTTAAAGGTTTCAGGATGTTTTCCTGGTGGCCAGCAGCTCCCACAACTGTAACAAATTCTTTTCACTGAAGTTTAACACCAAATAAGTTGGTTTTGTATTCACCAACTTTTCTACATCACGATTACCTTAGTAAAAATCAACTCGAACCTTTATCCAGTCCTATTCACAACTGACTTTCAAACATCTAAATTTCCCCATCAGAGATTCACCTTTACTCTCCTCAGACCCGCTGCCTGCCCTAGAGGGGCCGTTACCGGTCCTGTTGTGCTGCAAATGCTGCAGCAATCGGGGTGACATTGTCAGGTCCTTCTGCTCAATCGTCAGCAACAGCAACCCCCTCCTCCCCACCAGCAGAAGGGTTCGGGGCAGGAGATGCTCTTCCTGCTCTGCAGGTTACACAAGCCTGCCTCTGCAGCAGCACTTCTGTTTTAACTCTTTCTTACCCTGAATGCACATCTGCTCCTTGTTGCTTTAAGTCTGTGTTATTACATATCAGCCTTCGCAGGCAAACAGCAAACACCCTGCCATGCATCCAGCGTGACTCAGCCGCACCTTCGAGGGGATACGGGGCTTTGTACAAACTCACCCCAATACTTTAACACTTTCACAGGGTCTAGATAGCAGCGGGAGGGGAGTGAGGGAGGTGGTAAGAGCTGGGGGGGAGTAGGGCGGTGGAGGTGTATACGGAGGGGGAGAGGTAGGGATCTCATCCTCACTTCTATTCTTCTTCTTTTTCCCCCCTTGTTTTCTTTTAACGGGAACACGAGGGCCCTAGTTTCAGACCCTTCCCATAAGGAAGCATACTCACTTTCCTCCAGGCAAAAGGGGTCTTTTGAATTCACATATATATTCAAAGCCTGGCATATCCAGTCTTCAGATGCCCCGAAAGACCCGGTCAGTAGAGGTGGTCGCCCCTAATTTGTTTCCCACCCCAAACTTCCATACAGTAGTGTATCAATCTTACTTTACTCTTACCCTGCCTAGAAGGGTACGCATCCCAAAATTTTATCGTTAGTCCTAGCGGACTCTCCGGTGGTATCTGTGGGAGCCTAATCTGGACCCCAGAACCACCCATGGGATCACAGGGCTTTGCTTTTCCTCTGTCCGTCTTCCGAGGCGCCTTCTTTCACTCACGCACTCGCTTCCCCTGGTTCGTGGCGCAGCCCCTCGCGGGGTCTGGAAAGCTCACTGCTGAGGGTCCGCACTCACTTCGCCCTCCCTGGGCGTCTCACACAAGCACGCTTCAGGATACCCAACCCCAACCGAACGGTTCACCGGCCTATACTCACGCGTCCTGCGTCTTCATTCAGGCTTCGTGCACAGAGATTACGGGGGTAACCGGTTTTATTTGCTCACTGTCACATTTGAGGTTCGTCGGTAAAGGATTTGGCGTAGAAGCACCCCGACAAGGGCCGCTTATCCAGCGGGGCGCCTCCCCTGCCACGGACCTCAGGCCAGATTGCCCTTATCCGAGTCACGGCACCAAAATTGTTAGAGTTTACCTGTCCAATGAAATGCCAGAGACTGGCCAATTAGAAAATGTGATTTATTAAAGCAAGCGACAAGTAAGCAAAACAGCGCTGGGCAGCCGGGGAGTCTCCTGCTCCACCAACGGCGCGCAAATTCAAGCAAGCTGAGCAGCTCTTTTTGTCTTCCCCGAGGTCGCTTCTGACACCCTCAGTAGCCCCTCTGCTGCTTCTGTTGTGGCGGTTTCTTGCCAGACGGGACGTTCCCCATGTTTGGTGTAGCAAGATCACATTGTGGACATGTCTCTTCTTGTTAAAACAGGAAGTTCTTAAGACCACCACGACGGGTTAGTTCCTCTTGCTTGCCTTGGTCGATCAGCAAATTACCTTGAGTTACTTATTACAGTACCAGCCCAGGAGAGAGGGGAGGCTGCTGCAGCCCCCGCCCCGGCTGCGGCCAAGGAAGTGTGTTCCAGTGGGCACACGCGTGCCGAGCGGGCATGCCCCACCGCACACACGTGTGCATGCAGTTAGGGTCAGCGCTCGGTTATGCGGTGTGCATACCCGCACAGGCAGGCAGAGGGCAGCCCCCAGCCCCCGGTGCCTGTAAGCACGCTGCAGGGGGCTGCGCTTTTTCCAGCCCCGGGTGGGCAGCGGGGCCCGGGGGGCAGCGATCTCCCTCGGGCTCTCGGCAGAGGAGCTCGGCAGCAGCCCGGGCTGCGAGAGGGGGGCGGCTCGGGGGGCGGGGGCCACCCGGGGCGGGGGGGACACCCCTCCCGGGCCGGCGGGCGGTACGGCAGGCGGTGCCGCGGGCTGGAGCGACCCCCGCCCGCCCCTCCCTCGGGGACAGCCGGCGGCTGGAACCCGTGGCCGCCCCCCCGCCCCCCCGCGCCGCGGTGCGCTCGCTGCGGGGGTGCGCCGGCGGGGCCGCTTGTGCCCGGGCCGCAGGACACCCAGCACGGCAGCCGGGGAGGGCTCCGCCGTCCCCACCCCCGCCCTGCCCGGGGGCGGCTGCGGGAGCGGCGCGGGCGAGCCGGGGGAGCTGCGGGTGACGGGCGCCCCCCGAGCGGTTGCGGAGGACGGGAACGGCCGCGGCAGAGGCCGCCGAGTGCGGCGGTGAAGGTGCCGGTCAGCCGGAGCCGCCGCCCGCGGGGGGCCCGGGCTCGCTGCCGGGTCTCCGCGCCGGTCGGGGCTGTCGCTGCCGAGGTTCGAGACGTTTCGCCGCCGCCCCTCGCCCCGGCACGCTCCTGCGACGGCGGCGCTGGCCGTGCCCGGCCTCGGGGCAGGCGTTTGCCAGCCGGAGACCGGACCCCCTTTTCCGGGAGAGGCCGGAGCGAGGCGGCGAGCGCCGGGGAGCGCGCAGGGAAGGGAGCGGGGCAGCCCTCCGCAGGGGCGAGCCCGGGGGCTGCGCTGCGGCTCCGCACTCGCGGCTCCGCCTCAGCCGCAGGCAGCCCCCGCAGAGCCGCCCCGGCCCCGCGCCCGCGCCGCAGGCAGCCCCCGGCGCCCCGGGAGGCGCTGCGGACCGACGGCTTGCACATCGGTGGTCAGCAGAAGGCAGCTCTGCGCCTTAAGTGGCGACGTATCGGGAAAAGGATGTGTCTGCAGCGAAGCACGGGAGAGGGTCCGGAGGACAGAGCGTGGTGCAGGCGCTTGGCAGCACCACGGCCTCGGGAGGGGGGAACAGACGCCATGGGTCAAGCTGGGGCATAAGGTAAGGTCAAGGAGAACCAGTTGGTTAATGGGACCAAACAGAAATGACTTGAACTGTGCATGAACACTTGAGTGAAAGTTAAGACCGCTGTGCCTTTAAATGGGGACGAGGCTCGTAAGACCCAGTGAGGATTAAGTGTGACTAAAGGTCATCGTAAACGGTTTTTCCAGGTGTATAAAGTATTTTCCCTGTCGCGACGAGCTGTGCTAGCTTTGTGGGTTTTGCCCCCCCAGCCTCCCAATCCCCGCAGAGACGCGTGCCTGGTCCCTCGGCCGTGCGGGTGCTCGATCCCGTTGCACGGCGGGCGATGGGATCCGGCCGTTCGACGGCAGCATCAGGTCCCGAGGAGACGGTCGCTGCCAGCCCCCGGCCGGCCTCGGCGCTCGGCGGGGCTGCGCGACGTCCCGGTGCGACATGTCCCTTCCCGGGGCTCGCCCCCCGTCTGGGTGCGAGGGGGGTGGCGGCGCGGCGGGTGGCGGGGCCTGCCGGGGTGGGAGATGCGGCTCCAGGTGCTTTGCCCGCCGGCCCGGACGGTGCTTTCGCCTCTCGTTACGCGTTCGGGGGAGGACAGGAGGGTCGCCGTTACCGTCAGCGAGCCCGTGCTGCCGCCGCTGCCCGGCGTCGGGGCTGTGTGGCATCCCGGGGGTGGCGGGGGAGCGGAGCGATGCGCCTCGTCCCTTGCAGGGTGCTGAGCTGCCCTTCCCCGGGGCCAGGGCTCGCTGGCCGCTTCCAGCTGCACAGGATTTGGTCCCGCAGCCTCAGTGTGAGGGCTGGATTTTCGCGAAACGAGGAGGAGCTGCTGGCACCTTCTGTACTGGACGGGCGGCTTGATTTCTTGCTGTGCTTTTCGTACATCTTTAATAGCCCGGTGGAGTACAAATTGTAAAGGAAACTTCATACGCAGAGTTTGAGAGTTTGAAGAGAGATTATTCACCCTCTAGCTGTCGTGAGGTTTCACCTCTCCTTCCTGGCAGGACTGATCTTCCAGTTAGAAGTGAAACAAGGTCAAACGGTTAAAAAAAAAGGCTTCCTTCTGTCAGGGCGAATCTAAATCAATCAAATTCCCAGGCACCAAAGTGTGTTGTGTAACAAAATGGGAGTGCAAAGGTAAGCACGTAGCTCTTGCGTGTGCGAGAGCGGTTGTGGGACTTCTCTGTAAGTTCTAACACCTTGCTCTTTGCGCTGTTCTGCAAATTTGCCTGGATTTTAAGTATGGACCAGAAGAGGGAGAGAACGAACATATGCATTTGATTTGCTTAATAGAAAATATCTTGGCAGAAACAACATGCTTGTGCTGTGTATTCTGTTAGAGCTTGGCTTTTTTAAAATACTCATGTGTTCTGTCTAATGAAAAAGCTGGTAGTATCTCCCATTCACCTAAAGATGTGTTCAAACATAGCTTGAGATATGCTGCTAATCACGTTAAGAAAAATGTATAGCTTAATATCAAACTAGCTAAAGTGCAGTCACTGGGGAATATCTCGGTGCTTGTAAACTTTAATTTAAAGAGTGCTGTGAGGCTGGATTACCCGATAACCAAGTAACAATTGAAACAGCAGTATACCCCCTCTTTTTTGAAGGAAGACTGTAGGTCGTTTTGAACAGCATAGAATCATAGAATCATTTAGGTTGGAAAAGTCCTTTAAGATCATTGAGTCCAGCCATTAACTGACACTGCCAAGTCCATCACTAAACTGTGTCCTTGAGCACCACATCTACACATCTTTGAAATGCCTCCAGGGATGGTGAGGCCACCCTGAAACTTCCCTGGGCAGCTGGTTCCAGTCCTTGCAACCCTTTCAGTGAAGAATTTTTTCCTAATGTCCAATCTAAACCTCCCTGGGGCAACCTGAGGCCATTTCCTCTTGTCCTATCCCTTGTATCCTTGTTGGATCTGGTAGAAATGATCCCCAGATGGCAGTGTGTAAAGGATTAATTTAAATTCCAGATTCTGGTTGCCTGGCATTAGCAAAAATAAAGCTTTTGTGTTATTTCTCTTAAACAGTTAAAAAATTAGATGCAGGAAAAATAACAGAGAAACACTAAGTACTGAATTCCTCCCCCCCCCCCCCCC
>NW_024427462.1:0-28021 GCF_017639655.2 Falco naumanni
GGGACGGCAGGGACAGGGCTCAGCCCCGCTCCCACGGACGAGGGGAAGGGAAGAGCCGGCAGCGGCACAAACCCCCGCGCGGGAGGGGGGGACTCGCAGCGCTGGGACCCCCGGCCGGCTCGGGGCTGTGGTTTCACGGCACCGCAAGGTGGGTTTCGGGGGTTTTTTTTTTTGCAGCACCAGGCTGGGAGTCGCTAAGTCGGCGCACGATGCCAGGGGTGAGGGTGCGCAGCCGGCGGCTCCGCCGTCACTCCTTGGCCCTGACGTAGTTGAGGGACAGCAGGACCATGCTGTTCGCCAGCAGGGAAGCTTCAGAAGCTGGGAAAAAAAAAAATGGGAGAGTGGGATCAGAGCAGCGCTGGCGCAGCCCAGCCGCTCCGGGGCTCCCCCCTCGACCCCCGGCCCCTCGCCCCAGACCTTGTGGCTCTGCTCTGCATCCCCCGTTTCCCTCCTGCTCCCAGTTTGCTTCCCTCGGTGCTGCTGTGGGGCTGGAACCTGCCCCCACAAGGTCTCTGCAGGATGGGGACACCCAGGGACAGGCTGTCCCCCGTGGGCATCCCACAGGGACACACACGGCTCTGGAGAGAGCCACCCTGCTCCGCCACATCCTCCCAGGCCCCCCCGAGGTGGATGGGGCAGCCCAGAGGGGGATAAACCCACCGTTTATCCCAAATTTCCCCAGAATCGCCGCTCCCTGTGCCCAGAGAAACTCCAGAGGCTCCCGGGTCCCCCCCCTGGAGCCACCCCTGGCCACCGTCACCTTGCAGCTTGCAGGAGAGCCCCAGCCACTGCTCCAGCCACGCTCTGCACTCTGGCACGCCGAGATGCGTGGAGTTCAAGCCACGGAGGTAACAAGCCTGCAGAGCAGGGAGAGGGGAAAAAAAATGCAGATGCTGTCAGGGACTCCAGGTGACACAAAACACCGGGGATCATGCTGTGATCCTTCCTCGGTGTGAAAAGGAGACCAGCAACGGCGATCCGTGCCCCGGCGTGGTCCCCACAGGGAAAACGGGCTCTGGAAACACCTTCCCGGAGGAAAAGGGCGCTGAGCTGCCGCACGGTGGGTCGGGAGGACCGTGCCGTGCCCCGGTGCAGCTCGGGGAGCACCCAGGGAGCACCCGGCCGAGGCAGCGCGGCTGCAGGAGGCATCTCACCGCTCTCAGCTCCTCCTCGGACAGCTGCCCCACGCCCAGGCGCAGCATGGCACGGTCCAGGTGCCGGATCTCCAGGACGTGGCTCCGCAGGCGATGCCTCAGGAAAAAGGCCGGCAAGTGAGGGGTCAGGAACAGGACCTGGCTCAGGGCTTTCTGGAAAGAAGGGCAGGGTCAGCAGCGGGGACGTCAAACCCCTCCGCAAACGGGTGTCTGACCTACTCAGGCGCAACCAAAATCAGACAAAGCATCTCCTATTCCAGGCATGCCCTGGATTTTCTTCCCCTTTAATTATCTGGCTGATTTTCCTGCCCGGGCTGCTCCCGGTGTCACACCCAGCCACGCCGCCGGCCCCAAGGAGCGGAGCCGGGCGCGGGTGTCCCGGGTGTGCGGGGCCAGCCCAGGCGCGGCCGATGCTCCCACCGAACCAGGGAGCTGCCAACAGCCTCGTCCCGGGGCTGTTTTCATGGGATCGGGGCAGGGGGCGGGTGGGATGGGACCTTCACAGCTAAACCTCCCCCCCGTCCCACCTGACCTTGACCTCCTGCTTGACCTTGGACGTCCCCAGGGTCGGGGCAGCCGCCCTCCCCACCCTCGGAGAACACCCCTTCCTCGCGCCCAGCCGGAATCCCCCCTCTGCTGGCTCAGAACCAGCGCCTCGTCCCAGTGCTGCAGCCCCTACGGAAAAGTCTGTCCCCATCTGTCCCCATCTGCCCCCACCTGTCCCCACCTGTCCCCATCTGTCCCCATCTGCCCCCTGAGCCCCCTCCAAGCCCCCCCCAGAGCCTCCTCCAGGCGGATTGACCCCTCACAGCCGAGGGGCTCCAGCCCTGGGATCATTTTTGTGGCCTCAGCGCCCGCTCCAGCGGCTCCACGTCTCCCCACTCCGCGCTGGGGGCGGCGCTGCGGGGGGTGCTCAGCAGAGGGGCAGATCTCCCCCCCCCCCTCGGAGCGCTCCGGCCGTAGCCCAGGGCACGGGGGCGGCATCATGGGCCGTGAGCGCGCGTGGCCGGTTCACATCCAGCTTTGCAGCCACAACCGGAGGGATTTAGGGCTCAGCACCCTGCCCGGGGCGCGGCTGAGCACCTCGGGCTGCGGCAGGAGGGAGAAGAGCCGCACTCACCACGTGGGACACGCGGAGCTTGCTCAGAGCCAGCGGAGACCCCGCAAACAAACTTCTCAGGGCGTAAAGCTGGGCCACGCGCGGCTGTCGGCCTCGCTGCACCTGGAAGAACCGTGGGGCGCGTTGCCAGCACCTCCCGCGGGCGCTCGGCAGCAGCGAGGGCAGGATGGGTGCCGGCGTACCTCGGCGCAGAGCTCCTGCAGGCCTTCCCGTAGCTGCGGCTCCGGCAGGGAACGTGCCGCCAGGGCTAAGCTGGTCAGCACGTGCGGGTACGAGCCGCGCCGGACGGCGTCGTAGGCGTCCAGGAACTCGACCTGCTGGCGCGGGGTCCAGAAGTAGCGGATCAGGAGCTGGCGCGGGAAGAAATACCTGGGAGGGAAGAGGGGAAAAGGGATTCGGGGAGGAAAAACCCACAGGCTCGGGGCAGGGAAACGGGATTTCGTGCTGCCGGGAAGCGCCACGAGCGACGCCGCCGGGGCCGCTCACCCCCCCGGGGCCGTGGAATTTGACGCCTCCCAAGGTGTGAGCTCAGGAATGACGGAATCACGGAGGTTGGAAAAGACCTTTAAGGTCACCGAGCCCAGGCGTCACCCCGGCGCCGCCGAGGCCACCACCCACCCACGGCCACGTGTCCTTGCAACACCCGCAGGGACGGTGACGACGCCACGGCCGCGGGCAGCCGGTGCCAGCGCCTGACGGCCCTTCTGGGGCAGGAATCGTTCCCAGTTTTCCATAAAAAATGTTCCTAATACCCGACCCAACCCCCCGGCACAACCTGAGGCTGTCTCCTCTTACTCTATCACTTGTTACGCAGGAGACCGACCCCCCCCCCGGCCACCCCCACCCCCCCCCAGGCAGCTGGGGAAGCCATCAGCCCCCCCCGAGCCCCCCCCCCCCAGGGGAACCCCCCCAGCTCCCTCCGCTGCCCCCTCCAGCCTCGAGCCCCAGCCCTGACACCTCAGGGGCCCAAAACTCTTGGGCACAGCACCCAGCCCCGGGGCACAGCACCCAGCCCCAGGGCACAGCACCCAGCCCCGGGGCACAGCATCCAGCCCCGGGGCACAGCACCCAGCCCCGGAGCGCAGCACAGAGCCCCAGGGCGCAGCACCCAGCCCCGGGGCGCAGCACCCAGCCCCGGGGCACAGCACCCAGCCCCGGGGCGCAGCACCCAGCCCCGGGGCACAGCACCCAGCCCCGGAGCGCAGCACAGAGCCCCAGGGCGCAGCACCCAGCCCCAGGGCGCAGCACAGAGCCCCGGGGCACAGCACCCAGCCCCGGGGCACAGCACCCAGCCCCAGGGCACAGCACCCAGCCCCGGGGCACAGCACCCAGCCCCGGGGCACAGCACTCAGCCCCAGGGCGCAGCACCCAGCCCCAGGGCGCAGCACAGAGCCCCGGGGCACAGCACCCAGCCCCGGGGCGCAGCACAGAGCCCCAGGGCACAGCACCCATCCCCGGAGCGCAGCACCCATCCCCGGAGCGCAGCACTCAGCCCCGGAGCACAGCACCCAGCCCCGGGGCGCAGCACAGAGCCCCAGGGCACAGCACCCAGCCCCGGAGCGCAGCACCCATCCCCGGAGCGCAGCACTCAGCCCCGGAGCACAGCACCCAGCCCCGGGGCGCAGCACAGAGCCCCAGGGCACAGCACCCAGCCCCGGAGCGCAGCACCCAGCCCCGGAGCGCAGCACTCAGCCCCGGAGCACAGCACCCAGCCCTGGGGCGCAGCACCCATCCCCAGAGCGCAGCACCCAGCCCAGCTGCCAGCAGGACATGACCCCAATCCCCCACCACTCCTCGGGCCTGGCCCTTCAGCCGGTTTTTAACCCGGCCAAGCCACCAACAGCTGGTTTCTCCGGGAGAACGCCGTCCGAAACCGTGTCAAGAGTGAATCAATCGGCTCCCAGGAGGTAAACAAGAGCCACAGCCTCTCCCTAAGCGGGTGACCTGGCAGTGGAAGGAGATTTGCTCCTCCGAAGGCGGTGGTGAGCTCGGGAAGGAGCATTTGGGCCACCCCATCGCTGCTGCGCCCGGCTGGGGCTTCTCCGAGGCTCAACCCGACACGGAGAGCTCTGCCCTGCGCCGTCCCACGCAGCGGGGCCCTCACCCCCCCCCAGGACACAAACCCCAGGAGGCAGAATGGGGAAAAAAGGGATTTGGTCGGGGTTTAGCTCTGGCATAAAGACAGCTGAGGGGGTGGGGGGCGTTGGAAGGACTAAGGAGACAGCTGGGAGGGATCTGGGTGAGGCTGCTCCGGCCAAGCAGGCGCAGGGCTGCTCCCTGCGTGCCGGGGATCATTCCTCCACCTCAGAAAGAAGCAGCCGGGCGGGCCGCTGGCACGCAGCAGCCGCTGTTGCGAAATAATCGCCCGGCTCGTCAGGCTACGGGTATTTTTCATTACAGCAAAAGGCGGAGCAAGAGAAGGGGACGCTCCGGCTGGATTTATAACACTAAAACAACCCCAGCAAACCTCAGTTCCATGAAATACAAGTTATCAAAGAGCCCAAAGATCAGGGCCGGCAGTCACCGCCACACCGGTACTCACATCAGGACGATGACCAAGAAGTTGGCGAAGGGCGGGATGGCAATAATTCCGATGGGAATGGCCTTGATCACATCCCTGCGGAACTGCCTCCGAAATTAGAAAAGAGAATCAGGACCCGATGCCAAAATCTTGAAATTCCCTCAAAATTCACAGCCCCAGCTCCGCTCCCAGCTTCCAAACGCCGCGGTTTTGGCAGAGAACGCAGCCCCCCCAGGGGAATCGGCTGCTCCAACTCTACCCACGAACTCAGAACTCTTTTTTTGGGGGGGAGAAACGACCCCCCGCAGCAGCAGGGAGGCAGAGCCGGGCGTCGCAGCACCGGCAGGCGCCCTGAGCGCCGCACCATGCTGTGCCGTACCTGCCGCAGCCTCTCCATCTCCCGGTAGGGAAGCTGCTGAACGCTCAGTCTCTGATGGGACATTTTTGATTTGATTTTTCTGATTTCTTTTACTTCCAGGAAAAGCGCTTGGATTCCTGTCAAAACAGAGAGCACCTTCAGGTCCCCGTTCCCCAAATCCTTCCAGCGATGCCGTTTTTAGCGCCGGGAAGGGAACAGGCAACGCTTCCAACTGCTCCACTCTCCCCTGCAGAAGGAGAAACGTGTGTGTGTGTGTCCCCTGCCAGGACCCACCTTTCGTGAACGTCGTGTACAGCACGTAGAAACGGGGGAAGGTCCTTTCCAAGAACCTCTCGTACCTCCCGCTGACCAGCTTTGCTTTCGATGCCAGGGTGGTGAGGATGGACCGGGAGCCGGCTTTTGTGGACAGGCGGCACACGAGGGACCTGCAGCGAATCACACCCCCCCCACCCCCGCAGGTTTTTTCTGTCAGTGCTTTGTTGAAAGAGGCTCTGAGAAAAGCCAGGGGTGGCCCTAAGGTCACCCCTAAGGTGGTGGAATGATGGGTTGGGGGTGGTCCTGGAGCCCCCAGGGAGGGGACACAATGTGGGTCCCCCCAGCCAGCCCCAGGCAGCTGGTAAATGCAGGTTCAGAGCCATGGCTGGGGCTGGGGGCAATACAGGGGGGTGCACAGGGGGTTGGGGGTGCAGGGGGGGTAATATGGGGAGCTCGGAGGGCTGCATGGGTGGATGGGGGAGTAACACAGGGGGCTGCGCAGGAGCTGGGGGGTGCAGGGGGGCTAATACAGGGGGCTGCAGGAGGACCTGAGGGGCAATACAGGGGGCTCGGGGGGCTGCACAAGGGCTGGCGGGTGCAGGGGGGCTGGGGGTGTAACAAAGGGGGCTCAGGGGGCTGCACAGGGGCTGGGGCGCTAATAAAGGAGACAGCAGGAGAGCTGGGGGGCAATATGGGGGGGTCAGGGGGCTGCATGGGCAGATGGGGGTAACATGGGGGGCTCGGGGCTGCACAGGAGCTGGGGGGTAACACGGGGGCTGGGGGTTAACACAGGGGGATATGGGGGTGCACAGGGTGCTGGCCAGGCAGCACAGAAGAGCTGCACAGGGGCTGGGAGGGGTCTCCCCGTTCTGGGGGGGGCCGTGCTTGTTACTGGGGGGGGTCAAAGTGGCACAGACGCGGGTGGAGGGGCACGGCCGGTGCTGGGGAGCTCAGGGGAGCGGGGGCAGGGAACGACACCACCGTAAACAACTGGCGGGGGGGGGCGCGGGGGAATAGGGGAGGATCGGGGGACACTGGGGGCCGGGTGGGGGCTATGGTGGGTCCCGGGGGGCGCACAGGGAAGGACAGGGCCAGTATGTGGGGGCGGGGGGGGGCGGGGCTATGGCGGGGGGCCCAGAGCGGAGGGCGGTGGCCGGCGCCGGGCTGAGGGGTCACTCCCCGCTCACCTCGGCGCCCACCGTGGCGGGAGGGGCAGCTCCAGCGGCCGCCGGGCGCGGCTGAAGCCGGCGGCGGGGCCAGGCCCGGGCCCGAGGCGCCATAACACCCGGCAGCAGCCGGCCCTGGACAGCGCCATCTTGGCGGGTCACCGCCCGGGGCCAAAGGGCGAAGGTCACTGCGGGATGACCGCGAGGGCAGCGGGCTGAGCGCTCATTGGCTGGCGCGCCGGAAGTGCCGCCCTCCCGGTCATGTGACCGCGGTCGGAAGCGGCTGCTGGTGCCGCCGGGACGCGGCGTGTGGGCCGGGTTGGACCGAGCTCCCTCTGGCCCCGGCTACCGGTGGCCTGGGCTGGGTGCGGGTCCCCCCCACGGCCCCTCTCCCCAGCGCTCTTTTAAGGCCCGCGGAGCGGCGCTGGCGGAGCCCGGGGGGGCTGCGGCCCGTCCCGGGCCCGCGGGTGGTTGGGGAGCGCGGCCGAGGTGAGCTGGGCCCCCTCCGCCTCCCGCAGCGGGGGCTAAACCCGGCCCCTGCGAGGGGCTCCCCGGCCTGCGGCTGGGCTGTAGCTGCCGCCCGGCCCCAGGTTGTGTGGGGCGGCCCGGTCCCCGCTGCGGGGCACCAGCGAGGGACAGCGAGACGGCCCCCCATGGTGTGTCCCCTCCCCGGAGCCCCGCAGTCCCTCCCCAGAGCTCCACAGACTTCCCTTGAGCCCCGCGGTCCCCCCTAGAGCCCCACAAGCTTCCCTCCAGCCCTGCAGTCCTTCCCCAGAGCCCCACAGGCTTCCCCCCCAGCCCCGCAGTCCCCCTCCCGGGTGACTCCTGCGGCTCTGCCCCAGCCTCTCTGGCTCGCAGCCGACTCTGGGTGCCGCAGCCAGGCAGGACATAGCTCCTGCCCCCCTCCCAGGAGCCCTGCAGTCCCCACAATCCCCCCCACCAAGCCCCACAGGCTCCCCCAGAGCCCCACGGGGCTCCCCAGCGCTCTGCAATCCCCCTCCCCCCGCCACGAGGTGGCTCCTGCGGCTTTGCCCTGGCCTCCCTGGCCCGCAGCCGGCTCTGGGTGCTGCAGCCACACAAGACACAGCTCCAGCCCCCGCACTGAGCGGCCAAACCTGTTCCACACCCACCCGCAGGTGGTTTCACCGGGGTCACGTTTGTTTTCTCCCTTCCAAGTGCCCCAAGAACCAACGTCAAAGGCCTTGTGGGGGGAAACAGTGGCTGCTCCCACCTCTGCCCCTCAGCTCCAACCCCTTCACCCCCAGGCATCGCTAAAACCGGGCGCCACGTTCCCTCTCCCCACGTTCCCTCTCCCCACATCTGGCAGCTCCTCGCTCTTCCATGAATCCTTGGGGATGCTCTTCCCAACCGAGCCCCCTCTCCTTCCTCCGGCCAGACCCTGGGACCCCCCCTCCGCCCCTCCAGCAGCATCAGAAAGCCACAGTGCGTGGTGCTGGTCATGCACGCCCGCGGCTTTGCCCTCCTGCCTGGCGTGTCTGGTGTTGCACATTCAGCTCTTGCTTATCGGCAAAGAGCAGCGGGGGCCCTTTTGCAGAGAAAAAAGGGAAAATACCCGACAAACGCGGGGTTATCACTCCGCCCCGGCAGGTTTCAGACCTGCGGCGATCACTGATAATAATTGTATTGATCCAAGCCGGGAAGGGATCCTGTCTTATCAGCACCGCACGTACCAGCAGCAGGAAAATACCCCATAAATGCCCGTTTGGGCTCTAATCTGCCAAACAGCTCTGGTGGAGCAGAGTCCAGGCTGTTCGGTGTGCTAATTACCACAGCACGTCCGATGCTCGACCAAGCAGACTTTTAATTGAGCCTCCTGGGTTGATAAAGTGCCACAGGCAGCGTGGAACCCACCTTCCCCCCCGCAAGCGACGCTGTCACCGCCACGGGGACGGGACGAGGCTGTACATCAAAGCCTTCAGCTGTCCTATTAACCCCCTTAACTCAGCGGGGTTTATCGTTCTTTAATAAACGATAAGGGTGAAGCAGATGCGGTTGTTTTCGGGAGACTTTGAATTGTCTCCCGAGCTCCCCCGGGGGAACTCGGCACCGCTGGATCAGCGTGGGTGCTGCGGGCGGAGGAAGGAGGGAGGGGAGCCAGCAGGGAAGGGTGGGGACATCTTATATAGGGGAAGGCTGACCGGCTCTCTGCTCCCAGAAACCACCGACAGCAAGACGCAGGAACACCATGCCCAAGAAATACACCCTCCAGCAGAGCTCGCCCAGCTGTGAACTGGGTGAGTACCCCAAACACCGATCCCGGCGAGCTCACGCCATCCCTGCAGGGTGGTCTGGCTGATGGGAGGCATCGCCCTCACCCCAAAATACCCTGGGATTTGGGGAATAATGTAAATTTTCCAGCTTCAGGCTAAAAGCTGTTGGCAGCCCACCTCCCGCGAGGTCTCTCGCGCCTGTAGGTGCTTTCGGCGAGGCCGGGCGGCACGTGCGGGTGCCACGCTCGCGTTCCCATGTGGGAGCGATGCTGCCGTTCCGTTGGAATTTCCCTCTCCAATGCCCACGCTGTCAGGTCAGGGGTAACGTTAAATCCCCAACCGTGGAATCTTCCATCTCCTGGATTTCTCCTCTCACTTTTCCAGGGTTCAGTTGTTTCGGCAACATCCTGGGATGTTTTGTGTGTTTAAACAACAAGGAATGCAGGTTGCAAAACCTGCATGGACGGGGAAAGCGAGGAGCTGCCTTACCCTACCACTGGCAGCTCTGCTCAGCAGAGGGCTTTGATTTTTTAATGAGCAGCTTCTCCTGTGCGGGTCAGGCTGTCCTGCTCCCTTAGCCCGGATCCCCACACCCTCTCCCTTCTGCTCACGGTCAGGCTGTGCTTTCAAACGGGCGCTCTTGGTGATCCACCATCAAATTACCAGGCTGGGATGGTGGAGATAAGAGCACGGAGCGCTCGTGTGCCGCTGGGAGCGATGCCGTGCTGCTCCTGCCACACGCTGCTTCCCGGACTGGCGCATTTCTGGTGAGTCTCACCAATTCGATCAGTTGGTTTAGTTCTTGGGAAGGGGTTGCATCAAAAAAAATGATCCTCAGTTTTCAAGGGAATGTGCAGAGTAAGAGGAATTCTGTGAAAAAGCAGTGCTTCTCTCTGGGGAGGGGAAAAAAACAGACAGAAAACTAAACAAAAGCCAAATCAAGACTGTTCTCCCCCAAAACAGGCAGCATTCCTTGTGCAATACAGCCGTGTTCAGAAATAATTAATGTGTAATTTGTGTCTGCACCCATTTGCTGGCAGCCCAAAATCTAGAAATTTGAGGGTTTGATAGGAAAAGTGCTGGCGAGGTCCCGGAGGAGCCTGGCTCCGAGGGAGCCGTGTTCCGGGGCGGGAGGAGCCGCTGTGGGAGAGCCCGGGCGCAGGATCAGGGCCTGGCCTGGCTGCGGCTCGAGGAGGGGGCACTGCAGGTGGGGTGTCCCCTCGGCCGGGGACTGCGCAGGGCATGGAGCCCCCCAGATGGGCCCTGTGTGCTGCCATACTGGGGCCCAGGGCCCCCAAGGGGCTCAGGTCCCCCCCCACTGGGCCCCATGTACCGCCATACCAGGGCCTGGACCCCCCAAGGGGCTCAGTCCCCCCCCATAGCACGGCCAGGACCCCCCAAGGGGGCTCAGTCCCCCCACACTGGGCCCAAAGACCCCCACACCGGGACCCGGACCCCCCCCACATCAGGCCCCGTGTCCCCCCCTACCGGGGCCCAGACCCCCCCCAGGGGGCTCAGTCCCCCCCCATACCGGGGCCCGGACCCCCCCAGGGGACTCAGTCCCCCCCCATACCGGGGCCCGGACCCCCCCCCCAGGGGACTCAGTCCCCCCCCCATACCGGGGCCCGGACCCCCCCAGGGGGCTCAGTCCCCCCCCCATACCGGGGGCCGGACCCCCCCCAGGGGACTCAGTCCCCCCCCCATACCGGGGCCCGGACCTCCCCAGGGGACTCAGTCCCCCCCCATACCGGGGCCCTGACCCCCCAAGGGTCTCAGTCCCCCCCCCATAGCGCGGCCAGGACCCCCCAAGGGGGCTCAGTCCCCCCACACTGGCCCCCATGCCCCCCCACACCGGGACCCGGACACCCCCAAAGGGCTCAGTCCCCCCCACATTAGGCCCTGTGTCCCCCCCATACCAGAGTCAGCCCCCCCAAAAAGGGGGCTTTCCCCCCAAATCAGGTCCCGCGTCCCCCCCATACTGGGGCCCGGACCCCCCCAAAGGGGCTCAGTCCCCCCACACCGGGGCCCGGACCCCCCCAGGGGGCTCAGTCCCCCCACACTGGCCCCCATGCCCCCCCACACCGGGACCCGGACACCTCCAAAGGGCTCAGTCCCCCCCACATTAGGCCCTGTGTCCCCCCATACCAGGGTCAGCCCCCCCCCCAAAGGGGGCTTTCCCCCCAAATCAGGTCCGGCGTCCCCCCATACCGGGGCCCGGACCCCCTCCAGGGGGCTCAGTCCCCCCACACTGGCCCCCATGCCCCCCACACCGGGACCCGGACACCCCCAAAGGGCTCAGTCCCCCCACATTAGGCCCTGTGTCCCCCCATACCAGGGTCAGCCCCCCCAAAAAGGGGGCTTTCCCCCCAAATCAGGTCCCGCGTCCCCCCATACTGGGGCCCGGACCCCCCCCAAAGGGGCTCAGTCCCCCCCACACCGGGGCCCGGACCCCCCCAGGGGGCTCAGTCCCCCCACACTGGTCCCCATGCCCCCCACACCGGGACCCGGACACCCCCAAAGGGCTCAGTCCCCCCACATTAGGCCCTGTGTCCCCCCATACCAGGGTCAGCCCCCCCCCCAAAGGGGGCTTTCCCCCCAAATCAGGTCCCGCGTCCCCCCCCACACTGGGGCCCGGACCCCCCTCAGGGGGCTCAGTCCCCCCACACCAGGCCCCGCGTCCCCCCCATACCAGGGCCCAGACTCCCCCAGGGGGCTCAGTCCCCCCACACCAGGCCCCGTGCCCCCCATACCAGGGTCAGGCCCCCCCAAAGGGGGGTTTCCCCCCACATCAGGCCCCGTGTCCCCCCATACCGGGGCCTGCGGCGGGGCCTGTCCCGGCCCCGTGTCGCGCGTCCCCAGTCGCACCGAGCTGCGTCACGGGGCGGGCCGAGCGGGGCCGAGCGGGGCCGAGCGGGGCCGAGCGGGGCCGAGCGGGGCCGAGCGGGGCCGAGCGGGGCCGGGGCATGAGGCGGCGGCGGCGGCGGGGCCGGCCGGGGGCGGCGGAGACGGTGAGCGGCGGGGCTGGGGGGGGGCACTGCGGGCTGAGGGGGGGCTCTGGGGCCGGGAGTGGCGGTGGAGCCCCCCCGGCGATCGCTGGATGTGCTGGGGGGGGGGTGCCACCCCCTGGGGTAACGGCTGGAGGGGGCGAGGACCCTCCCTGAGGGGATCCCGGGGGTCCCAGGGGCGCTTTGTGCCGGGGCCGCCATGGGGCCGCTGCCCCCCCGCTTCCCGCACTGCCCTCGTGGCTGGGGCTCGGGGACCCCCGTGGCTCCGTGACCTTGGGGTGTCCCCTGGCCCTGGGGGTTGCTCAGAGGAGCGAGACCCCTCACCTGGCGAAGCCGGGGAGGGGGCGGCCTGTGCCGGGGGGGGGGCTTGGCCGGCCTGGGGACAGCAGCCCCCCAAGGAGATGGCAGCCCCCAAAGGGACAGCAGCCCCCCCAACGGGGACAGCAGCCCCCCAAGGAGATGGCACCCCCTTAAAGGGACAGCAGCCCCCCCAAAGGGGACAGCAGCCCCCCAAGGAGATGGCAGCCCCCAAAGGGACAGCAGCCCCCCCAAAGGGACAGCAGCCCCCCCAAAGGGGACAGCAGCCCCCCAAGGAGATGGCATCCCCCAAAGGGACAGCAGCCCCCCCAAAGGGGACAGCAGCCCCCCAAGGAGATGGCACCCCCTTAAAGGGACAGCAGCCCCCCCAAAGGGGACAGCAGCCCCCCAAGGAGATGGCACCCCCTTAAAGGGACAGCAGCCCCCCCAAAGGGGACAGCAGCCCCCAAAGGGATGGCAGCCCCCCATGGGAGAGCAGCCCCCCAAGGAGATGGCAGCCCCCAAAGGAATGGCAGCCCCCATGGGACAGCAGCCCCCCGGGTCCCCCCTGCCACTCCCCCCCCGGGCCAGCCCTGCCATCTCTCAGGGTACCAGGGGGTTGCAATGAAACCGCCCCAGCTGCCCCCCACCTCCCCCATGGCCTCAACGCTGTTCATAACGACTTTCCTCAGGGGGCTTAGGGCCCCCAGCCCCCCCCCCCCCCCGGGCGCCGAGCCCCCCCGGCCCCCGCGCTTTGTCCCCCATCACCCCCACCGAGCCACAGCCCCGCGTCCCGGCTGCAGCCCAGCCTGGGGGAGGAGGAGGAGGGTGAGGGAGCCCGGCCATAGCTCGATGGTGGTTCTGCTGGGCCGGGGTGCCGGGGGTGCATCCCGGGGGGCTCTGAGCCAGAGTTTTCCTTGGAGAAGTGTTGTGGGCTTTCCCGGGATGAGCGCAGCTCCTTAAACGAGCCGAGGGAGCTGTCAAACGAGCTCCGGAGCGCTGGAGTTTGTTGGGAGAGCGGGATGCTGCGGCCGGCACGGGATAACGGCTCTGTGCTTGGTGTGGGATGTCGGGAGAGCGGGATGCTGCGGCCGGTGCTGGATAACGGCTCTGTGCTTGGTGTGGGATGTCGGGACAGCGGGATGCTGCGGCCAGCGCTGGGATAACGGCTCTGTGCTTGGTGTGGGATGTCGGGAGAGCGGGATGCTGCGGCCGGTGCTGGATAACGGCTCTGTGCTTGGTGTGGGATGTCGGGAGAGCGGGATGCTGCGGCCGGCGCTGGATAACGGCTCTGTGCTTGGTGTGGGATGTCGGGAGAGCGGGATGCTGCGGCCGGCGCTGGATAACGGCTCTGTGCTTGGTGTGGGATGTCGGGAGAGCGGGATGCTGCGGCCAGCGCGGGATAACGGCTCTGTGCTTGGTGTGGGATGTCGGGAGAGCGGGATGCTGCGGCTGGCACTGGGATAACGGCTCTGTGCTTGGTGTGGAACAAGGTTTGGGGTGTCCTAGGCAATATAGTGACCCCCAGCCCCGCCACCCTGCTGTGGGGGTCCCACAGCTCAGCCTCACCACTCGTCTCTTTTTTTTTCCCTGCTTCTTAACCAGAATTCCCACCGTCCCAGCCGCTGCCTTACGTTTTTCGGAGGATGGGTTTAATCCCCAAACCTCCCAGCCGCTGCTAGAATGGAGCTTTTCAATCAGTTTGATTTATTACACGTTGTGAAAATAGGTGAAGGCTCAGGTGGGCGCCAGCCCTCCCCTTTCCATGCTTCCCAAAAGCAGAGGAGCGCGGTGGGGAGCAGCTCCAGGCGCCTTTGGATCAAGCAGGCTGGGGAGGAGACCCGCTCCTGGCTTCCAGGGGGTTTGCCAGGTGCTGTTCTCCTTCCGTAGAAATAAATGCGTCACACAATGTCCTTCCAGGGGACCACGCTTGCGTGAGCACGGTGGGCTTGGTGCCCTCCTGCATCCCGGCCATCTCCCCGGCTTGTCTGACCCATTTCGGAGCTGGATGAGCTTTCACCCAGCAGGAGGACACCAGGGATGGGAGCAAACCTGATGGCACAGGCTGCTTTAATCACCTCTGCTCATCGGCGGGAGCATGGGCAAGAGGGGGAGGAGGAACCCCCAGGTTCTCCAGGTTTTCCAGGGCTGGGATCTGGCGGAGCAGGTGCCGGCAGAGCGGCGTGGGCGTTTGGGAAGCAGGGAAGCGACATGGTTGTGCCAGCAAGGAGTTGCCCCTGTTGGGATGGCGAGCGGTGATGCACTGGGTCGGGGAGGTACGTGGTGCTCAGCGCTGGCCCCGTGCCGCACGGGGAAGCTGAGCTGGAAGCACCGAGCTCGGGTGCTCGTATGAGGAAACCACGCAGCTAACGAGGCGTCGGCCCCAAAACCGCTGGAAAAGCGTTAACGGTCACGATGTGCCCCGCAGGAACCGGCCGGAGTTCAAAGCCGGACATCAAACGCAGGGACCTCAATGGCAGGAACCGCTCCCGGCGGGAGACGGCTCCCAAAGCCCCGCGTCTCCGCGCCGGGGATGAGCAGAGAGCCGTGGTGGCCTCCTCGTCTTCCCCCGGCTGGGCTGGGCTGCCTCCGGGGCTCGTGGTGTCACCAGTGGGAAGGGGAAATGATGGGAGAATGACCCCTTGTTCGCAACAGCGGTGCCAGTGTCTGCGCTTTTGATTAAAGCAACCTTGTAATATCCTGCTCGGGGTGTTTTCCCTTATTCCAAGGAATATTCCCGCTGGGAAGGCGGCTGCCATCCTGAATATGGTGTGCAAAGGCAAACCCAGCGATGGTTACGGCAGAACGTGGCCCGGCGAGCCCACGCCTGGCGCTGAGGATGTTCGCAGAGGCGACGGGTGGAAGGAGCGATAACTCCCAACCTTTTTTTTTTTTATTTTTATCCTGCAATTTCCACATCCTCTACTTTGCGCCGAGAGCAGCGGCGGGGTGTCGCCAGCGCCTTTCTTTTGAAAAAGCAGAGGGTGAGCCAGAAGCATCCCTGGGGCGCGGTGTCACCAGCTTTCCCTTGCCAGCTCCCTGCTTCCCGGCCAGCCTGGGAGCCTGCGGAATATTCCGGTCTGGCTCCCCGGGTGGCATTTCCAGCCCCGCACGCCTGGGAAAACCCTTTGTCGGGCTGAAGGAACGTGTTGGGAGCTCGGCAGCTGCCGGCCGAGATAGGGGAACCGATTCTGCTCCCGCCCCAGCTGTGATGTGGTGGCGAGGAGATATAATTAGGGCAGACTGGCGCCGTAACGAACATTCGCCGTGTGATCTTCTTCCTCTTCATCTTTCTTAATGAAGCGAGCGTTTCGCGGGACTTGCCGCCGGGGTAAGCGCTGTTGCTCCTGAAGGAATTGGAATTTGGGGAAAAGGCGGTTTATCGATAATTTTTTTTCCAGGAAAGCCCTTAGGCTCAGCGCTTTAAAAAGGAGCTGCCACGAAAGGACACTGTGACGGGGACAGGCTTCGCTCCAGCCTTGAGGTTGTCACCATCCAAGTGGGAATTGCGGGAGGGAGAAGCCTCAGGCAGAAGCTGGAGAGGTGGCACTCGTCCCCTCCGTGGGTGACACTCGTCCCCTCCCATTGGTGGCACTCGTCCCCTCCATGGGTGACACTCGTCCCCTCCCATTGGTGGCACTTGTCCCCTCCGTGCGCCAGGATGGCACTCGTCCCCTCCGTGGGTGGCACTCGTCCCCTCCGTGGGTGGCACTCATCCCCTCCGTGCACCAGGGTGACACTCGTCCCTTCTGTGGGTGACACTCATCCCCTCTGTGCAGCAGGGTAACACTCGTCCCCTCTGTGGGTGACACTCATCCCCTCCGTGGGTGGCACTCGTCCCCTCCGTGCACCGGGGTGACACTCGTCCCTTCTGTGGGTGACACTCATCCCTTCCGTGCAGCGTTGTGACACTCATCCCATCCGTGGGTGGCACTCATCCCCTCCGTGCACCGGAGTGACACTCGTCCCCTCTGTGGGTGACACTCATCCTCTCCGTGCGCCGGGGTGACACTCATCCCCTCCATGCACCGGGGTGGCACTTGTCCCCTCCGTGGGTGGCACTTGTCCCCTCCGTGGGTGGCACTCATCCCCTCCATGCACCAGGGTGGCACTTGTCCCCTCCGTGGGTGGCACTTGTCCCCTCCGTGGGTGGCACTCATCCCCTCCGTGCGCCGGGGTCCACGGAGCGGTTCGGTGGCAGTTGAAGCCTGGAAGGGGCAGGGGCTCTCCGGGACGCCGATGTCTTTAAGACCACGGTGGTCCCAGCTCTCCGTGGTGGCACCTGATGCCCCACGTCCCCCGGTGTCGTGCCCAGGGAGCCACGGCTGCATCCTGCCGCCCTGGGGGGGCTGGGGGGGCTGGGGTCTCCCACCCCATCCTGCTCTCCCGGAGGAGCGGAGCTGGCTCACCTCCCGGCCAGGGGAGCGGGCAAAAAAGCGGGATGGGAGATCCCGCAAAACCTCCTCGCTCCGTCACCTCGCTCCGTCACCTCGCTCCGTCACCTCGCTCCGTCACCTCGCTCCGTCACCTCGCTCCGCACCGCCGTGGTGGATGCTCCTGCGGCCTCATCCAGGCTCCTTGCAGGTTCCCTGCGGCGTGAGCAGCCGGTGGTGCTGAGCGAGGGCTCCTGGAACGGGGCTTCATCCATCCGGGTGCCGGTCTTGGTATATTTGGGGAGATAAGGAAGGACGGCAGCCCTGCTCCAGCCCTGCATCCAGGAGCCTTGTCTGGATTATTTTAACCTTTTCTGGATTATTTTAACCTTTTCTGGATTATTTTAACCCTTTCTGGATTATTTTAACCCTTTCTGGATTATTCTAACCCTCTCTGGATTATTTTAACCCTCCCTGGATTACTTTAACCCTCTCTGGATTATTTTAACCTTTTCTGGGTTATTTTAACCCTCTGTGTGTTACTTTAACCCTCTCTGAATTATTTTAACCTTTTCTGGATTAATTTAATCCTCTCTGAACGATTTTAACCTTTTCTGGATTATTTTAACCCTCTCTCGATTATTTTAACCTTTTTTGGACTATTTTAACCCTCTCTGAATTATTTTAACCTTTTCTGGATTATTTTAACCCTCTCTCGATTATTTTAACCTTTTCTGGACTATTTTAACCCTCTCTGGATGATTTTAACCCTCTCTGAATTATTTTAACATTTTCTGGATTAATTTAATCCTCTCTGAACTATTTTAACCTTTTCTGGATTATTTTAAGCCTCTCTCCGTTATTTTAACCCTCTCTCGATTATTTTAACCTTCTCTGGATGATTTTAACCCTCGCTGGGTTACTTTAACCTTTTCTGGGTTATTTTAATCCTCTCTGGGTTATTTTAACATTTTCTGGATTATTTTAACCTTCTCTGGGTGATTTTAACCCTCTCTGGGTTACTTTAACCTTTTCTGGGTTATTTTAACCCTCTGTGGGTTATTTTAACCTTTTCTGGATTATTTTAACCTTCTCTGGATGATTTTAACCCTCGCTGGGTTACTTTAACCCTCGCTGGGTTACTTTAACCTTTTCTGGGTTATTTTAATCCTCTCTGGATTATTTTAACCTTTTCTGGATTATTTTAACCTTCTCTGGGTGATTTTAACCCTCTCTCCATTATTTTAACCCTCTCTCCGTTATTTTAACCTTTTCTGGACTATTTTAACCCTCTGTGAATTATTTTAATTGTCTCTGGATGATTTTAACCCTCTCTGGGTTACTTTAACCCTCGCTGGGTTACTTTAACCTTTTCCGGGTTATTTTACTCCTCTCTGGGTTATTTTAACATTTTCTGGATTATTTTAACCCTCGCTGGGTTACTTTAACCTTTTCTGGGTTATTTTAACCCTCTGTGGGTTATTTTAACCTTTTCCGGGTTATTTTACTCCTCTCTGGGTTATTTTAACATTTTCTGGATTATTTTAACCCTCGCTGGGTTACTTTAACCTTTTCTGGACTATTTTAACCCTCTCTGAATTATTTTAACCGTCTCTGGATGATTTTAACCCTCTCTGGACTATTTCAACCCTCTCTGGCTTATTTTAACCCTTCTCTGAATTATTTTAGGGTGCCCGGCTTGGTTACCCACCGCCTTTGGAGCCGGTTATGGAACCGGGGAATTCATCCTCGGAAAACCTAAAGCGGGTTCAAACCATTTCCAGTGAATTCCCGGCGAACATTTTCCTTTTGTGTCCCCACCGAGCCGCTCTCGGCGCGTTCCAAGGAAATCTCCCGTTCGTACACAACAGGCTTTGGGGGGGGGGGGGGGAAATCAGTGTTTTTCATCCCAAACGTCGATACCGTTGGTATTTTGGTTGGTATTTTGACTTGTCCCGGAGGGGTTTGGCTCTGGACCAGCTCTGCCCCGAGCCCTGCAGCAGATCCTGGTTCCTTTCCGCGTGGATTACGTTGACAAATAGCACCGACGGCAAGGTTTACCTCCTGCCCTTAACCCCCCCCCCTTGGGATGCTCGCGGAGGGTGCGGTGGAGATGCGTTAATCCTGCCTGGGGGGTGGGGGTGGGGTAATTTGTACACATAAAGGAAATTCCATCCTCGTTCCACTGGCTGGAGTTTCACAAGAGGCACCGTCCCGAGCCCGGGACGCTGGTGTCGCCTTGTCCGCTGGTGTCGCCTTGTCCGCTGGTGTCGCTTCGAACGCTGGTGTCGCCTTGTCCGCTGGTGTCGCTTTGTACGCTGGTGTCGCTTCGAACGCTGGTGTCGCTTCGAACGCCGGTGTCGCTTCGAACGCCGGTGTCCCTTCGAACGCCGGTGTCCCTTCGAACGCCGGTTGCCGCTTCGAACGCCGGTGTCGCTTCGAACGCCGGTGTCGCTTTGTCCGCTGGTGTCGCTTCGAACGCCGGTGTCGCTTCGAACGCCGGTGCCGCTTCGAACGCCGGTGTCGCTTTGTCCGCTGGTGTCGCTTCGAACGCCGGTGTCGCTTCGAACGCCGGTGCCGCTTCGAACGCCGGTGTCGCTTTGTCCGCTGGTGTCGCTTCGAACGCTGGTGTCGCTTCGAACGCCGGTGTCGCTTCGAACGCCGGTGTCGCTTCGAACGCCGGTGTCGCTTTGTCCGCTGGTGCCGCTTTGTCCGCTGGTGCCGCTTCGAACGCCGGTGTCGCCTTGTCCGCTGGTGTCGCTTTGTCCGCTGGTGTCGCCTTGTCCGCTGGTGTCGCTTTGTCCGCTGGTGTCGCCTTGTCCGCTGGTGTCGCTTTGTCCGCTGGTGTCGCTTTGTCCGCTGGTGTCGCTTCGAACGCTGGTGTCGCCTTGTCCGCTGGTGTCGCTTTGTACGCTGGTGTCGCTTTGTCCGCTGGTGTCGCTTCGAACGCTGGTGTCGCCTTGTCCGCTGGTGTCGCTTTGTACGCTGGTGTCGCTTCGAACGCTGGTGTCGCTTCGAACGCCGGTGTCGCTTCGAACGCCGGTGTCCCTTCGAACGCCGGTGTCCCTTCGAACGCCGGTGTCCCTTCGAACGCCGGTGCCGCTTCGAACGCCGGTGTCGCTTCGAACGCCGGTGTCGCTTCGAACGCCGGTGTCGCTTTGTCCGCTGGTGTCGCTTCGAACGCTGGTGCCGCTTCGAACGCTGGTGTCGATTTGTCCGCTGGTGTCACTTCGTCCGCTTGCCCTGGTGCTCCGCTCTCCCCCCCACCCCCCACCCCACCCCCGTTTCTTTGTGTTGTTGCAACCAGCATTTCCAGGCAGGTCTCCGGGAAAAACAGGTTCTTCCAAGCTGGAAAAAGCCAGGGCAGTGAACCTGTCCCTGCCAGGGGCTGGCGGTCCGCTCGCCTCGTGCGTTGGCTTTGATTCTCCACCTTGACGGGCTTTTTCCCCCTCTCTCCTCCGCAGCCAACGTGGCCAGTTTAAACCAGTTTCCAGGCCAGGGGAACGGTCCTCCCAGCATGGGGAACTCCGACACGGATCGCAAGGCGTCCTACGGTAAGACTCGCCTCACGGCACGGCGGGTGTGCTGGCGTACACCCGTCCTGCGTCTAGTTCATCCCTCTGCCCTGGAAAACCCACCCCAAAGGCTCCCTGCGCCCCCTCCCCACAAAACCTCCAGCTTTGGGACCACCCAGCACATTCCCAGCCCCCTGTGCCCCCTCCCCACAAAACCTCCAGCTTTGGGACCACCCAGCACATTCCCAGCCCCCTGTGCCCCCTCCCCACAAAACCTCCGGCTTTGGGATCACTCAGCACATTCCCAGCCCCCTGTGCCCCCTCCCCACCTTTAAGCCTCAGGCTTTGGGACCACCCAGCACATTCCCAGCCCCCTGTGCCCCCCTCCCCACAAAACCTCCAGCTTTGGGACCACCCAGCACATTCCCAGCCCCCTGTGCCCCCTCCCCACAAAACCTCAGGCTTTGGGACCACCCAGCACATTCCCAGCCCCCTGTGCCCCCTCCCCACCTTTAAGCCTCAGGCTTTGGGACCACCCAGCACATTCCCAGCCCCCTGTGCCCCCCTCCCCACAAAACCTCAGGCTTTGGGATCACCCAGCACATTCCCAGCCCCCTGTGCCCCTCCCCACAAAACCACCGGCTTTGGGACCACCCAGCACATTCCCAGCCCCCTGTGCCCCCCTCCCCACCTTTAAGCCTCAGGCTTTGGGATCACCCAGCACATTCCCAGCCCCCTGTGCCCCCTCCCCACAAAACCTCAGGCTTTGGGACCACCCAGCACATTCCCAGCCCCCTGTGCCCCCTCCCCACAAAACCTCAGGCTTTGGGACCACCCAGCACATTCCCAGCCCCCTGTGCCCCCTCCCCACCTTTAAGCCTCAGGCTTTGGGATCACCCAGCACATTCCCAGCCCCCTGTGCCCCCTCCCCACAAAACCTCAGGCTTTGGGAGCACCCAACACATTCCCAGCCCCCTGTGCCCCCCTCCCCACAAAACCTCAGGCTTTGGGACCACCCAGCACATTCCCAGCCCCCTGTGCCCCCTCCCCACCTTTAAGCGTCAGGCTTTGGGACCACCCAGCACATTCCCAGCCCCCTGTGCCCCCTCCCCACCTTTAAGCCTCAGGCTTTGGGATCACCCAGCACATTCCCAGCCCCCTGTGCCCCTCCCCACAAAACCTCAGGCTTTGGGACCACCCAGCACATTCCCAGCCCCCTGTGCCCCCTCCCCACAAAACCTCAGGCTTTGGGATCACCCAGCACATTCCCAGCCCCCCTGTGCCCCCCTCCCCACCTTTAAGCCTCAGGCTTTGGGACCATCCAGCACATTCCCAGCCCCCTGTGCCCCCTCCCCACAAAACCTCAGGCTTTGGGGTCACCCAGCACATTCCCAGCCCCCCTGTTCCCCCTCCCCACCTTTAAGCCTCAGGCTTTGGGATCACCCAGCACATTCCCAGCCCCCTGTGCCCCCTCCCCACCTTTAAGCGTCAGGCCTTTGGGATCACCCAGCACATTCCCAGCCCCCTGTGACCCCCTCCCCACCTTTAAGCCTCAGGCTTTGGGATCACCCAGCACATTCCCAGCCCCCTGTGCCCCCTCCCCACCTTTAAGCGTCAGGCGTTGGGATCACCCAGCACATTCCCAGCCCCCTGTGCCCCCTCCCCACCTTTAAGCCTCAGGCTTTGGATCACCCAGCACATTGCCAGCCCCCTGTGCCCCCTCCCCCACCTTTAAGCCTCAGGCTTTGGGATCACCCAGCACATTGCCAGCCCCCTGTGCCCCCTCCCCACAAAACCTCAGGCTTTGGGATCACCCAGCACATTGCCAGCCCCCTGTGCCCCCTCCCCACCTTTAAGCCTCAGGCTTTGGGACCACCCAGCACATTGCCAGCCCCCTGTGCCCCCTCCCCACAAAACCTCAGGCTTTGGGATCACCCACCACATTCCCAGCCCCCTGTGCCCCCTCCCCACCTTTAAGCCTCAGGCTTTGGGACCACCCAGCACATTCCCAGCCCCCTGTGCCCCCTCCCCACAAAACCTCAGGCTTTGGGACCACCCAGCACATTCCCAGCCCCCTGTGCCCCCTCCCCACAAAACCTCAGGCTTTGGGACCACCCAGCACATTCCCAGCCCCCTGTGCCCCCCCCCCCCAAAACCTCAGGCTTTGGGACCACCCAGCACATTCCCAGCCCCCTGTGCCCCCTCCCCACAAAACCTCAGGCTTTGGGATCACCCAACACATTCCCAGCCCCCTGTGCCCCCTCCCCACAAAACCTCAGGCTTTGGGACCATCCAGCACATTCCCAGCCCCCTGTGCCCCCTCCCCACCTTTAAGCCTCAGGCTTTGGGATCACCCAACACATTCCCAGCCCCCTGTGCCCCCTCCCCACCTTTAAGCCTCAGGCTTTGGGACCATCCAGCACATTCCCAGCCCCCTGTGCCCCCTCCCCACCTTTAAGCCTCAGGCTTTGGGATCACCCAGCACATTCCCAGCCCCCTGTGCCCCCTCCCCACAAAACCTCAGGCTTTGGGACCACCCAACACATTCCCAGCCCCCTGTGCCCCCTCCCCACAAAACCTCAGGCTTTGGGACCACCCAGCACATTCCCAGCCCCCTGTGCCCCCTCCCCACCTTTAAGCGTCAGGCTTTGGGACCACCCAGCACATTCCCAGCCCCCTGTGCCCCCTCCCCACCTTTAAGCCTCAGGCTTTGGGATCACCCAGCACATTCCCAGCCCCCTGTGCCCCTCCCCACAAAACCTCAGGCTTTGGGACCACCCAGCACATTCCCAGCCCCCTGTGCCCCCTCCCCACAAAACCTCAGGCTTTGGGATCACCCAGCACATTCCCAGCCCCCTGTGCCCCCTCCCCACCTTTAAGCCTCAGGCTTTGGGACCATCCAGCACATTCCCAGCCCCCTGTGCCCCCTCCCCACAAAACCTCAGGCTTTGGGGTCACCCAGCACATTCCCAGCCCCCTGTTCCCCCTCCCCACCTTTAAGCCTCAGGCTTTGGGATCACCCAGCACATTCCCAGCCCCCCTGTGCCCCCTCCCCACCTTTAAGCGTCAGGCTTTGGGATCACCCAGCACATTCCCAGCCCCCTGTGACCCCTCCCCACCTTTAAGCCTCAGGCTTTGGGATCACCCAGCACATTCCCAGCCCCCTGTGCCCCCTCCCCACCTTTAAGCGTCAGGCTTTGGGATCACCCAGCACATTCCCAGCCCCCTGTGCCCCCTCCCCACCTTTAAGCCTCAGGCTTTGGGATCACCCAGCACATTGCCAGCCCCCTGTGCCCCCTCCCCACCTTTAAGCCTCAGGCTTTGGGATCACCCAGCACATTGCCAGCCCCCTGTGCCCCCTCCCCACAAAACCTCAGGCTTTGGGATCACCCAGCACATTGCCAGCCCCCTGTGCCCCCCTCCCCACCTTTAAGCCTCAGGCTTTGGGACCACCCAGCACATTGCCAGCCCCCTGTGCCCCCCCCCCACAAAACCTCAGGCTTTGGGATCACCCACCACATTCCCAGCCCCCTGTGCCCCCTCCCCACCTTTAAGCCTCAGGCTTTGGGACCACCCAGCACATTCCCAGCCCCCTGTGCCCCCTCCCCACAAAACCTCAGGCTTTGGGACCACCCAGCACATTCCCAGCCCCCTGTGCCCCCCTCCCCACAAAACCTCAGGCTTTGGGACCACCCAGCACATTCCCAGCCCCCTGTGCCCCCTCCCCACAAAACCTCAGGCTTTGGGACCACCCAGCACATTCCCAGCCCCCTGTGCCCCCTCCCCACAAAACCTCAGGCTTTGGGATCACCCAACACATTCCCAGCCCCCTGTGCCCCCTCCCCACAAAACCTCAGGCTTTGGGACCATCCAGCACATTCCCAGCCCCCTGTGCCCCCTCCCCACCTTTAAGCCTCAGGCTTTGGGATCACCCAACACATTCCCAGCCCCCTGTGCCCCCTCCCCACCTTTAAGCCTCAGGCTTTGGGACCATCCAGCACATTCCCAGCCCCCTGTGCCCCCTCCCCACCTTTAAGCCTCAGGCTTTGGGACCACCCAGCACATTCCCAGCCCCCTGTGCCCCCTCCCCACCTTTAAGCCTCAGGCTTTGGGATCACCCAGCACATTCCCAGCCCCCAGGGCTCGCTCAGCCGGGATGAACAATCTCCCTTGTGCCGGCTGATCCCTCCTTCCCGCACACACACCCGGGTAGCCCTAAATCCATGACGTGAGGGGGTCTGCCGTGCCGTGAGGGTGTCTGTGGGCAGGGCAGGGAGCCCTGGAGGTGTTTGGGACGCCGGGAAAAGGAGGAGGGGTCAGCTGGAGTTTGCTGTGATGATGCAATGCGGGACAGGACGGTAAAAGCTGCCCTGGGGTTTCATCCTGCTGGCACAAGGGCTGGGCGCTGGAAATGCCACAGAGGGGGAGCAGCGGTGAGTGGGGGGCTCGCCTGGGGAGGGGGGCAGGGGAGGCACGGGGGGGATCTCCCACGTCGGAACGCGGAATCCGTGGGCAGGCAAGTTTTCGTCGCCCTTCCCACAACTCTACAAACTGTCCTGAAAATCCTGCTGTGCTGGCTCCGCCGCCGGCGCCGGGGGAGACGGGCAAACCCTCAGGCAGGCTCCCGATCCAAACAGGTGCTCCGCTGCGCGTCCCGGGAGAGAAACGGGATGCAACAGGGTCCTTCCAGGGCCGAACGGCTCACCGGCTGGCTGTCCGGCCGGGAGAGCCCGGGATAACGCTCCCTCCCGGGTCCCTCTCGGATCTGGCTCGTTTCAGCCCCGGTTAATCATTACGGTGACTTCATCATTCCGCCGCCGGGCTGGCTCTGTTACAATTAATCTGGATAAATAAAGGAGCCAGCGGAGGAGAGGCAGCACTGGGGAAGGCAGCGGGGTCTCCGGGGGGGGGGATTTACAGCGCTTGTATCTTATTTTCATTTGATTTTCTCTTCACAGCCCAATTAGCATTAGCTGTGAGGGCAGCCCAGGCTCGTTTTGCTCTGCCTGGGGGTTTTGCCAGTGTTTCCAGGGACCCTCACTCACTGTTTCCTTCCCCACTCCGCTGTCCCCGCAGAGGACCCGCCCGGGGAGCACGGGGAGGTGCTCAGCACCATCTCCAGCAGCATGAACCCGCTGCAGCCGCCGGCCGCCGCCGAGGAGCCTTTTACCACCTACTTCGACAGCAAGATCCCGATTCCCGAGGATGAAACGGTGAGTGCAGCGGGGCTCTCCTCCCTCCTCCGCTCCCTCCTGACCACAAAATCCAACGGGAAAAAATCTCTCGGCACTCAGTACCCCCCCTGAGTCATTCCCTGGGTGCTGGTTCCCCTTCTTGCCTGGATTGGGGAACCGGGGGAGATGAGTGGAGCAATCTCCCGTGCTTGCTGTAGAGTTAATGATTCCTGGCCCAGGATTTGTCTCCTTGGAGCCGGGAGTTGGGCTAAAGAGCAGAGAAATGTCTTTTTTTATAGCCCCAGGGTGGAGAACCTGGGTTCTTTGTTCCCCTTATCAGGGGTGTGAAGAGCATTGTCCCCCTTTGAGGGGGGGTGTCGGTGCCCTCTTTGCTTTTGGTGAAGCAAGAGGCAGCGTTTCCAGCTGCAGGATGCCTCTCCCCACCCAAATTTACTCCAGCCTGGCCTTGGCTGTCCCAAAATCTGGTCCTTAACCCATTAGGTGAGGACCAGGGATCACTGGAGGGTTCAGGATGGGATTAAAGACCAGGCTGATCTCACCAGCACCATCCTGCTAGGGCAGGGATGGAATGAAACCCAAACCCTGGCCGTCTTTGCCATTTTGGCCGTGGTGTAGCTGCGGTGGCCCGTGGGGACGCGGCGTCCCCTGCGTGAGGAGGGGGCTGCGCCGCAGGGCTGGCTTCTGACGCCTCCGTCCTCTCCCCTCCGACAGCATTCCTGCTTTAGCTTCCGCAAGCTCTGGGCGTTCACGGGGCCGGGCTTTCTGATGAGCATCGCCTACCTGGATCCGGGCAACATCGAGTCGGATTTACAGTCCGGGGCTGTCGCAGGCTTTAAGGTCAGTGTGGAAACCTGCGGATTTCAGTGCTGGGCCAACCGTGGCGCCGGCTGCAGGTCAGGGCAGGAGCTGCTGGTGCTGGCGGTGCTGGTGCTGATGCCACTGGTGCTGGTTCTGCCAGTGCTGCCGGTGCTGCTGGTGCTGGTGCAGCTGGTGCTGGTTCTGCCAGTGCTGCCGGTGCAGCTGGTGCTGGTTCTGCCAGTGCTGCCGGTGCTGCTGGTGCTGTTGCAGCTGGTGCTGGTTCTGCCAGTGCTGCCGGTGCTGCTGGTGCTGTTGCAGCTGGTGCTGGTTCTGCCAGTGCTGCCGGTGCTGCTGGTGCCGGTGCAGCTGGTGCTGGTTCTGCCAGTGCTGCCGGTGCAGCTGGTGCTGGTTCTGCCAGTGCTGCCGGTGCTGCCGGTGCTGGTGCAGCTGGTGCTGGTTCTGCCAGTGCTGCCGGTGCTGCTGGTGCTGGTTCTGCCAGTGCTGCTGGTGCTGGTGCAGCTGGTGCTGGTTCTGCCAGTGCTGCCGGTGCTGCTGGTGCTGGTGCAGCTGGTGCTGGTTCTGCCAGTGCTGCCGGTGCTGGTTCTGCCAGTGCTGCCGGTGCTGCTGGTGCTGGTGCAGCTGGTGCTGATTCTGCCAATGCTGCTGGTGCTGCTGGTGCTGGTGCAGCTGGTGCTGGTTCTGCCAGTGCTGCCGGTGCTGCTGGTGCTGGTGCAGCTGGTGCTGATTCTGCCAGTGCTGCCGGTGCTGCTGGTGCTGGTGCAGCTGGTGCTGATTCTGCCAGTGCTGCTGGTGCTGATGCCACTGGTGCTGGTTTTTGCCAGTGCTGCCGGTGCTGCTGGTGCTGGTGCCGCTGGTGCTGGTTCTGCCAGTGCTGCCGGTGCTGCTGGTGCTGGTGCCGCTGGTGCTGGTTCTGCCAGTGCTGCCGGTGCTGCTGGTGCTGGTGCAGCTGGTGCTGCTGGCGCTGGGGCTGCTGGCGCTGCTGGTGCTGCTGGTGCTGCTGAGCTGCTGGTGCTGCTCGTGCTGGTGCCTTTGGTGCTGCTGGTGCTGCTAGCGCTGCTGGTGCTGCTGGTGCTGGTGTTGCTTTTGCTGCTGAGCTGGAAATGTCACCGAAATTGGGAATCAAACCCCTTAGCCCCACTGCAGCATGAAGCCGCGGGCGCGGCGCTCCTTTCTTGCAGCGCAGGGTGCTCGGTGGCATCGCCACAGATCAAGCACCAAGCACAGCTGCGCGGATTCTACCATTATATTTATACACAAAATTACAAGGCCGTACACTCCCAGTTCCAATGATTGGTTAGTGATTTGCATTTAATTGTAATATCTGCTGTGTCGTCCTTTTCTGTTATTACGCTTGCGTAGGGGAAGGGTCTTCACCTGGCCAAGGGTCTGCTTGGCCCGTGGGCAGATTTTTAGTGTTATAACGAAGGGAGTTCACTTCAGGACACCTTACAAGTAAGTCTTGTTGCCAGGTTGGACGGCTGGAGATCGCCCTTGCCAAGCTGTCCAATAACTCATCCCAGACACAATGGAACCTGGGCGCCCTGGTTGTGGTCTAGAGAGTAAGGACTAAGAGTATTATGGTCTATAGCATCAGGATTTGAAGCGGCAGTCTCGGATAACAAGCAGCACAGCGGTCCGGACGTCGTTGGTTAATAAGTGCTGACATCATTCTAACGTGGAGGCGAACTCCTTAAAATCAAGATGCTCCCCTAGCCAGCTGTTTCACAGACACAAACTATAGAAAGATTCAGTAAAACTTTAAGATAGTCTTAAATTATAACAAATAAAAAATAATATAATAATATAAATAATAATAAAATACAGTCTTAAGAAAATCTTGAGATAAAAAACCACCTCTGAGAAGGAGAAGGGGAGAGTGAGGCTCTTATACAGCCTCTCGGGCTGTGACTCCTGGCTTTATATGCACTTAAATCCTTCCCGTGCTGGCTCCAGACACATAAAATACCCTCGGAACGTCAATAATGTGTATT